>NW_027332424.1:12048249-12217512 GCF_000442705.2 Elaeis guineensis
TAAGAAAGCGATCTGTGCATCGATCTATCCGAATCAATCACCATCCTTATAATGATCCTATGATTGAAAGTATTTAAGAATTAAATATATGACTCTAATTCTCAACACCTTGAGAATATATATTAATGTTGGTGTAAAAATTCGCCTGCGCCGGAGAAGCTGGAGTTGAGGAGGCCGCGGTCGCCGTCGGGACCTGCAAGGGAAGTCTAAACCGGAGGTGGGGTTGCTCCGGCAAGACCCTCCGACGCTCAAGTCAGTTCTCTGCCTCAACAAGAATGGAGTGCTCGAACGGAGAATTTAGCAGAGTTTTGAGATAAGAAAAATGAGCTTAAAAAATAACGTATCTGAGTCCCCCCTTTTATAGGCGGAAGAGGCAACGGACTGATGGCGACGTGTGTAACTGCCTGTTAGTGGGCCGCCCATGGTCAGGGGAATTGATTGCGAAAGATAATGGAGCGGACACGTGGGTATCACCTCGACTTGCCACGTGGAATCCGTTATGAAGGGTGGAGCAGCGTCCGTCGTCAGGGGAATCGCATGGTATCCGTCGCAGGAGGTGGAGCAGGTTCGTGGCCGTTACTGTGGCCTGCCAGGGGGATAATTGAGCTGTGCGGAGTCCGCCACAGGAGGTGGAGCAGGGTCGCGGCCGTTTTGAGGGCCTGTCAGGGGGCGTGGATCTGTCGATTGAAGCTCGGCAATGGTCGGAGCCGTCGTGAGCGGAGCCCGGCTCCCGTAGGAGTCCGGGCGGAGCTGTTCTGATGTCGGCGGCGGAGTCCGGCTCCCGTAGGAGTCCGGGCGGTGCAGCGCTTGCTGACGGCGGTGGAGTCCGGCTCCCGTAGGAGTCCGGGCGAAGCAGCGCTTACTGATGGCGGTGGAGCCCGGCTCCCGTAGGAGTCCGGGCGGAGCTGCGCTGCAAACAAAGTCAAGGGTGAAGTCCGGCTCTCGTAGGAGTCCGGACTGAGCTTACCAGCAATTGATATTGAGAGCGGAGCCCGGCTCCCGTAGGAGTCCGGGCGGAGCTGCTTTGATGTCGGCGGCGGAGCCCAGCTCCCGTAGGAGTCCGGGCGGAGCAGCGCTTGCTGACGGTGGTGGAGTCCGGCTCTCGTAGGAGTCCGGGCGAAGCAGCGCTTACTGATGGCGGTGGAGCCCGGCTCCCATAGGAGTCCGGGCGGAGCTGCGCTGCAAACAAAGTCAAGGGTGAAGTCCGGCTCTCGTAGGAGTCCGGACTGAGCTTACCAGTAATTGATATTGAGAGCGGAGCCCGGCTCCCGTAGGAGTCCGGGCGGAGCTGCTTTGATGTCGGCGGCGGAGCCCGGCTCCCGTAGGAGTCCGGGCGGAGCAGCGCTTGCTGACGGCGGTGGAGCCCGGCTCCCGTAGGAGTCCGGGCGGAGCTGCACTTGCTGATGTCGTCGGAGCCCGGCTCCCGTAGGAGTCCGGGCGGAGCTGCACTTGCTGATGTCGTCGGAGCCCGGACTCCTATGGGCTCCCATAGGAGTCCGGGCGGAGCCGCACTTGCTGATGTCATCGGTGGAGCCCGGCTCCCGTTGGAGTCCGGGCGGAGCTGCGCTGCAAACAAGTCAAGGGTGAAGTCCGGCTCTCGTAAGAGTCCGGACTGAGCTTACCAGCAATTGATATTGAGAGCGGAGCCCGGCTCCCGTAGGAGTCCGGGCGGAGCTGCTTTGATGTCGGCGGCGGAGCCCGGCTCCCGTAGGAGTCCGGGCGGAGCAGCGCTTGCTGATGGCGGTGGAGCCCGGCTCCCGTAGGAGTCCGGGCGGAGCTGCACTTGCTGATGTCGTCGGAGCCCGGCTCCCGTAGGAGTCCGGGCGGAGCCGCACTTGCTGATGTCGTCGGTGGAGCCCGGCTCCCGTAGGAGTCCGGGCGGAGCTGCGCTACAAACAAGTCAAGGGTGAAGTCCGGCTCTCGTAAGAGTCTGGACTGAGCTTACCAGCAATTGATATTGAGAGCGGAGCCCGGCTCCCGTAGGAGTCCGGGCGGAGCTGCTTTGATGTCGGCGGCGGAGCCCGGCTCCCGTAGGAGTCCGGGCAGAGCAGCGCTTGCTGATGGCGGTGGAGCCCGGCTCCCGTAGGAGTCCGGGCGGAGCTGCACTTGCTGATGTCGTCGGAGCCCGGCTCCCGTAGGAGTCCGGGCGGAGCTGCACTTGCTGATGTCGTCGGAGCCCGGCTCCCGTAGGAGTCCAGGCGGAGCTGCATTTGCTGATGTCATCGGAGCCCGGCTCCCGTAGGAGTCCGGGCGGAGCTGCACTTGCTGATGGCGGTTCCGCCGTGGGTTCCGGCTGTGGGTATTTTATACCCAACACCAGTCCCCCTACATCCGAGTTTTGAATTTCAAACGAAGGAAGTACATAGAAGTACAGCCGGAACCGTCCCTTCGAATCCCGCGCCCTGCCGCTCCCAGATATTTTGGCATTAAATGAGCGCGTGCCGGAGTCTTTTCGAATTGGGGCGGAATGAGGGGACGCTTCGAAGACCCCGCAGGTACGCTGGCCTTGGTACGGCGCAATTATGGCCCTGCTAACCGCCAGCCGCCTTCAGCCGTCTGCCACGGGGAGTGGGACGCGTGTCGAGCGCGGACTGGCCTGGGGGGATTCGAGATCATTATGGCGCTGGATCCCAGGGTCTATTTAAACCCGTCCTCCCCCCTTCAGGCATCCTACTCCATTTTTGATTTTCGCTGGCGTCCGTCATCTCCCCGCGAGTCTGCTCTCGCGAACGCCCTTTCGAGCCGTAGGCGCCTTCCGTCTCTCGCCCCCCGGGTCCTCAGAGCAAGATAGGTTAGTGCCCACCTTCTTTTCACCGCCTAGGGATCTTTCGTCTTTTCATTCTCTTCGTGTCTTCCTCCGGGTTGACCTTTGACGCTTTGTTCCCCTCTCAATTTGCCTTTCTAGGGCCCTTTAGGTTCTTCCCCGAGAAAAAATGTCTTCTGAATCTTCTGTCCCCGTAAGTTCTGGGAGTTCTTCTGCTTCGAACCCCCAGGCCCCCGTTTCTGCGGATGAACCCGCGCTCGGGGCAGGGTCTCGCCCGGTTTTCGTGCCGGGCGCCATTTCGTGTTCGTCGACTCCGGACGAACTTCTCCTGATAAGGGCTCGATACGGGGTCCCTGCAGAGTACGACCTGGAGCTTCCTGGCCCCTCTGATAGGGCCAGCGCTCCCCCTCCCGATCGCTTTTGTCTGTATCAGGAGGCCTTTCGTGCCGGGCTTCGGCTTCCGCTCCCAAACTTCGTCGCCACCTTCTTTCGCTTTTTAGATATTTCACTTGCTTCTGTTGCCCCGAATTCCTTTAGGTTTTTAATAGGGTTTCTCTCTCTCTGCCACATAGCCGAGGTCCAGCCATCCCTCTCCTTATTCAGACATTTCTATACCTTCAAACGCCATCCTTCAGCGAAGGACTGGTGGTACTTCTCCCCTCAGTTCGGCAAAAAGGGGTTGCTGAAGGGCGCCCCTTCTTCGATTCACAACTGGAAGGGGAAATTCCTCTTTGTTTACTGCCCGACCCTGGAATTGGGCCTACCCCCTTGGGGGTCTCTGAGGGATTCCGTCCGTCGGGCTCCTGGCCTAGGAGAGGACGACCTTCAGGCCGCCCAGAAGCTCCTGAGCTATCCCGCTCCTTCCCTTCCAAACCTATTGAGGGAGCCGCTTCTCTTCAACATCGGCCTGAGCCCTCAAGATCCAGCAAGTATACATCTTTCCTTTTCTTGTCTTCTTCTTCCCTCTCTTCCTTTCTCTCTCCTTTTTCCTCTTTCTTCTTTTCTCTTTTTTTTTTTTTTTTTTTTGGACTGACTGGTGCTGCTTTTTCCTTCTTCTTTTCTTTCCCCCCCCTTTTTTTTTTTTTTTTTTTTTTTTTTTAGCAATGGATGCCGAAGCCACACGGATGCTTGCCAAGGCCATGAGAGCCCAGAAAAGGAAGGGCGCGATGACTTCTGGCTCGGCGAAGAGGGCCAGGGTGGAGGAGACGAGCCTGGCCGCGCCCGTCCAGGCGACCCCGGCGATCGACATTCCTTCGGATGCCGAGCCAGCGGCCCCCCGGGCTCCCCCAGGGAGCCCACCGACTGGGGTCCCAATTTCGGAGGTTCGCCCCGCGGAGTCGCCTGCCGCGGGGAGGAGGAGAAAATCGGTGGCCCGCAGGCCGAGCAGCCACCGAGCCACTGCAGACGAGTCCGTCTGCTCCGAGGGGGGATCGGAGAATCCCTTCAACGACAAGGCTCTAATCTGTCGGCTGCTCGATGGTTGCATCCTGTCCGATGTCGTGGAGAGGATCGACCGCGCCGATCCCGAGCAGCGGGCTTGGGACACCTTGGGGTCCTTTCTTGAGGTAAGCGGATTTTTATTTGCACAGTTGCCTCGGTCTTTGTTGTAATTCTCCATCTGTCTTTGCAGATCGGGCACCAGCTCTTCGCCTATGTCGAGGCGTCGGGCCGCATGAGAAGGGATCTCCTCCGGGCGGAGGAGCGCTGCCAAGACGAGGTTGTTCGTCTTCAAGCGAAGACGGCCGAGGTGGCCGCCCTCCGGGAGGCCCTGGAGAGAGAGAGACAGGACCGGGAAGAGGAAAGACAAGCCCGGGAGGAGGAGAGACAAGCCGGGAGGCGGAGAGACGGAGCCTGGAGGAGTCGGTGAGGAAGGCGGAGGCCGAGGTCGCCCAGCTGGCCGAGCAAACTCCGGTTCTGGTCTCGGAGGCCAGGACCCTTGCGGTGGAGGAGTTCAAGGCCTCCGCGGAGATGAGGGAGCTGAACGTCCAGTTCGGCCTGGAGGCATTTACCAAAGGGTTTGAGCTTTGCCGGGGAAGGTGGCCAGCAGATATCCCGATCTTGGCCTCGAATTCTTGGAGGAGTCCGACGACGAGGCCGGCCCTTCGCCCGCCGCCACAGCAGTTGCACCCCCCGCGCCGAACTCTCCACCCCCCGCTCCCGAGGTCTGAGACCTCCGACCTTGTATCTTTCTTTTGTTATCATGCTTCCTTTTCATTTGTCTTCAAGATCAATTAATAAAGCCGAATTTCTTTTTGTGGATGATTTTTTCCTCCCTCTGCTCCTTCTTTCGGCCTTTCTTCTTGTAACGAATCGATCTTTGACGCTTGCCTCTTCCAATGGCAGCGCCCCACCGAAGCACTCCCCCTGCCCCTGGGGGTCCCGCTGAAGTCGACTATCCAGCGGCTCAAAAAGGAGGTCCTCCACTTGACGAAGAAGTTGAAAAAGTCGGAGGGCGAGCTCCGCCAGGCGAAAAAATGCTACTCCGAGGCCGCTGCCGAGGCCGCCCACTTCAGGAGTATCCAAGTGAGGGCGATCATGGACTACAGTCGGAGGAAGGCGAGCTTCACAAAAGAGCTTGAGGAATGTAAGAAGAGTGCCAGTGACCGAACTTGGGCTCAAGAGGCCAGATCAGCGCCCTTAAAGTGGAGCTGCGGCTGCCAAGAGGAGGATCGGCCAGCTGGAAGGGAACTCACCCCGACTCACAGCTGGGATGAGCAGATATGGTCACAAAAAGTTTCCGACCTCCAGAAGCAGCTTCAAGATGCTGAGATGAGCCACGATGTGCAGCGGGCCAGCTGGCGCCGATAGGTAGAGGAGTACAAGGGGAGATTCCGTCGAGCGGCGGACGAGGTAGTCCGTCTCCAGAGGCAGTTGGTTACTAGGGCGCAGCTTGCTAACGCCCAAGATAACGAAGAGCTCCAAGCCCTGAGAGGCTCTGTCGAAGGGATTTCTGTCTCCCTTGGGGAGAAGACAGCTGAGCTACAACAAGTAAAAATTCAACTGGGGCTTGAGCGGAAGGCCGTCGCGGACGCAGAGGCGGAGTCTGAAGTGTTGCGGAAGTGGCATCGGGAAGCGGAGGCTGAGGTCCGCGACTTCGTCAGGCGCTCCAGGACATGCTGCGAAAGAAGGAAGAACTAGAAGAAACGGTGGAGAGCCTGAGGCCGTCCTGGTTGAGGGATGCAGGTGGCGACTCAAGGTCGGAGGAGGCAGGGCCCCCTTAGAGCCCCTTTGTCTTTATGTAGCTATTTTCTTTTTGTCGTTTTGTTTTTCTTTTTCTGGCCGCTCTGGCTTTGTAGTGTATATATTGAAAATGGAAAAAGGAGCGCTTTGTGTTACCTTGTTCACGTGTAGTACTGATAATGTCGATTGTTGGACCTTTCTTGTCGTTTGGCTTGTTTGATGTAGATGTCGCCGTGGGGGGGGGGGAGCTCCTTCCTTCCATCCGATCTTGTTGCGCGGCCGAGTCTTGCTACCATCATTGACCCCTGTCGTAGAAGTGGCGATGAGAGCCCGGCTCCCGTGGGAGTCCGGGCGAAGTCTTACCGGGCGACGGAACCCGGCTCCCGTAGGAGTCCGGGTGAAGCCTGGCTTGGCGGCGGAACCCGGCTCCCGTAGGAGTCCGGGTGAAGTCTGGCTTGGCGGCGGAACCCGGCTCCCGTAGGAGTCCGGGTGAAGTCTTGCTTGGCGGCGGAACCCGGCTCCCGTAGGAGTCCGGGTGAAGTCTTGCTTGGCGGCGGAACCCGGCTCCCGTAGGAGTCCGGGTGAAGTCTTGCTTGGCGGCGGCACCCGGCTCCCGTAGGAGTCCGGGTGAAGTTTTACCTTGGCGGTGGAACCCGGCTCCCGTAGGAGTCCGGGTGGAGCCTACCTTTGCGGCGGAGCCCGGCTCCCGTAGGAGTCCGGGTGAAGCTTTACCTTGGCGGTGGAACCCGGCTCCCGTAGGAGTCCGGGTGGAGCCTACCTTTGCGGCGGAACCCGGCTCCCGTAGGAGTCCGGGTCTTCCATTTTGCTTGGGCCGGTGGCGAGGTTCTCGTCATCAGCCTGGCTTGTGGGGGGCGTTAGGGCGCTGTAAGGCCTCTCCCCCCTCCGGTCTAAAAGAACCGGGCCTTCAACTTTGCTCATGTCAGGACGAGGTTCTCCTCCTGTTCCTGACATGGCTATGGGGGCACATTAGGGCGTTGCAAGGCCTCTCCCCCTCCGGTCTAAAAGAACCGGGCCTTCGACATTGCTCAAGTTAGGGCGAGGTTTTCCTCCTGTCCCTAACAGGGCTGTGGGGGCACATTAGGGCGTTGTAAGGCCTCTCCCCCATCCGGTCTAAAAGAACCGGGCCTTCGACATTGCTCAAGTTAGGGCGAGGTTTTCCTCCTGTCCCTAACAGGGCTGTGGGGGCACATTAGGGCGTTGTAAGGCCTCTCCCCCCATCCGGTCTAAAAGAACGGGCCTTTGACTTTGCTCAAGTTAGGGCGAGGTTTTCCTCCTGTCCCTAACAGGGCTGTGGGGGCACATTAGGGCGTTGTAAGGCCTCTCCCCCCATCCGGTCTAAAAGAACCGGGCCTTTGACTTTGCTCATGTCAGGATGGGGTTCTCCTCCTGTTCCTGACACGGCCGTTGTTTTTTGGAGAGGTCATATACAGTCATAATACATCCGCGTTAAGCAGGAGGGGTGCGTTAGCTAGAAAGAAAAGTAGATTCAAAAGGAAACAGTAAGCAATACATTTACAGTTCTCCCGCTCCTCCTTGAGGCCCTCCGACGATGGAGTCGATGGTCCCGATAGGAGGCCGGTCTCCGGGCTGCTCCTCCCTCTTCTGTGGTTCGGGCGGTGGGAGGGCTCTTGGCCGGTCTCCTCTACCCTCAGGCCTGCGGCGGATGAATCTGTCGAGCCGACCTCGCCGGATGAGCTCCTCGATCTTGTCCTGGAGCTGGATGCACTCTTCGGTGTCGTGGCGTGGTCGCAGTGGTAGAGGCAGAACTTGTTGGGGTTGCGCTTCTCGGGGTGCGTGCGCATCCTCTCCGGCCTAGGGATCAGCTCCTGACCTCCATCAGTACTTGGGCCTTCGAGGCGTTGAGGGGGGCGTAGCTGCGGAACTTCCCTGGAGGGGAACCCCGCCGAAACCTGCTGTCTGGGCTTCTCTGCCTGCGTGCCCGGGGTGGAGTATGGGCGCGCTTGTGCCCAGGAGGGGATCGGGAGTGAGGCCGGGCTTCCCTTGGCCTCTTCTCAACTACGGGCTTGCCAGAATCTCCCGCCTGGCGCTCCCTCGTAGTCTCTTCATCCTTCATTTTGAAGGCCTCTTCCGCTCGGGCGTATCCTTCAGCCCGAGCCAGCAGATCAGCAAAATCCCTGGGGTACTTCTTCTCCAGGGAGTACAAGAGGTCATTCTTCTGAAGGCCACCTTTCAGGGCGGCCATGGCAACCGACTGGTCCAAGTTCCGGACCTCCAACGCCGCGATGTTGAAGCGGTTGATGTAGGCCCGTATGGACTCCCCTTCCCTCTGCTTGATGTTGATGAGGGACTCCGAACCTTTCTAGGGACGTCGGCTGCTGACAAAATGGGCCACGAATTGGTGGCTCATTTGGTCGAAGGAGAAGATGGTACCCGGCTTCAGTGCCGAGTACCAGTTTCTTGCCGCTCCCTTCAAAGTAGACGGGAAAGCCTGGCATAAGATGGCGTCGGGGGCACCATGAAGCAGCATCATTGTCGGAAGGCCTCCAGGTGGTCCACCGGGTCCGACGTCCCGTCGTAGCTTTCAAACTGGGGGAGCTTGAAATTCGGCGGGATCGGTTCCTGCATAATCATTTGGGAGAAGGGAGGGTCAGTGCAGATATCCTCACCGTAAGCGGGAGGCGCATGGCGGAGTTCTTCGATCCGTCGGTTCATCTCCTGGAGCCTCCGGTCCAGGAAATCCTCTCGACTTCGAGTCTCGAGGGTCCTTTGGCAGAACGGGGGCAGGGATCTCCCAGGGGTGGAGTCATGGTCCGACTGAGGGCTCTCCACCCTTGGATTCGCCTTCTCGGGAAGGACGGGGCGGCTAGCCCAGGTGGCCCGCCCCACCGCCGGGTTCTAGCATTCCGGAGATGCCCCTTCCGGATGCGTTGACGCCTGCGGCGGCTACTGCTGCATCGCCTGTACGGCCTCGACGAGGCCCTTGACCTGCTGCGCCAGCAAGTCAAACTGCTCCGCGCCGACCGCCGTCTCCGGAGGGGGAGGAGGAGCTGGCTGAGAAACGGGAGGGGAGGCTGGAGCCTGAGATCTTGCCGCGGAGGCCGTGGACCGCCGGGTGGACGCCCTGCGCGGAGGCATCGGGTGCCGGTCTCGCGGGGGAGGATTAGGGGTAAATGACGGAGAGATGGCCGGAGGTGGCTCCGTTGAGCGCTCCTTCAAGAACAAGGGTGCTGCGAAGATACAAACCCCTTCCTCTAGCGCCAATCCTGTTGGTGCAAAAATCCACCTGCGCCGGAGAAGCTGGAGTTGAGGAGGCCGCGGTCGCCGCCGGGACCTGCAAGGGAAGTCTAAACCGGAGGTGGGGTTGCTCCGGCAAGACCCTCCGACGCTCAAGTCAGTTCTCTACCTCAACAAGAATGGAGTGCTCGAACGGAGAATTTAGTAGAGTTTTGAGATAAGAAAAATGAGCTTAAAAAATAACGTATCTGAGTCCCCCCTTTTATAGGTGGGGGAGGCAACGGACTGATGGCGACGTGTGTAACTGCCTGTTAGTGGGCCGCCCATGGTCAGGGGAATTGATTACGAAAGATAATGGAGCGGACACGTGGGTATCACCTCGACTTGCCACGTGGAATCCGTTATGAAGGGTGGAGCAGCGTCCGTCGTCAGGGGAATCGCATGGTATCCGTCGCAGGAGGTGGAGCAGGTTCGTGGCCGTTACTGTGGCCTGCCAGGGGGATAATGGAGCTGTGCGGAGTCCGCCACAGGAGGTGGAGCAGGGTCGCGGCCGTTTTGAGGGCCTGTCAGGGGGCGTGGATCTGTCGATTGAAGCTCGGCAATGGTCGGAGCCGTCGTGAGCGGAGCCCGGCTCCCGTAGGAGTCCGGGCGGAGCTGTTCTGATGTCAGCGGCGGAGTCCGGCTCCCGTAGGAGTCCGGGCGGAGCAGCGCTTGCTGACGGCGGTGGAGTCCGGCTCCCGTAGGAGTCCGGGCGAAGCAGCGCTTACTGATGGCGGTGGAGCCCGGCTCCCATAGGAGTCCGGGCGGAGCTGCGCTGCAAACAAAGTCAAGGGTGAAGTCCGGCTCTCGTAGGAGTCCGGACTGAGCTTACCAGCAATTGATATTGAGAGCGGAGCCTGGCTCCCGTAGGAGTCCGGGCGGAGCTGCTTTGATGTCGGCGGTGGAGCCCGGCTCCCGTAGGAGTCCGGGCGGAGCAGCGCTTGCTGACGGTGGTGGAGTCCGGCTCCCGTAGGAGTCCGGGCGAAGCAGCGCTTACTGATGGCGGTGGAGCTCGGCTCCCGTAGGAGTCCGGGCGGAGCTGCGCTGCAAACAAAGTCAAGGGTGAAGTTCGGCTCTCGTAGGAGTCCGGATTGAGCTTACCAGCAATTGATATTGAGAGCGGAGCCCGGCTCCCGTAGGAGTCCGGGCGGAGCTGCTTTGATGTCGGCGACGGAGCCCGGCTCCCGTAGGAGTCCGGGCGGAGCAGCGCTTGCTGATGGCGGTAGAGCCCGGCTCCCGTAGGAGTCCGGGCGGAGCTGCACTTGCTGATGTCGTCGGAGCCCGGCTCCCGTAGGAGTCCGGGCGGAGCTGCACTTGCTGATGCCGGTGGAGCCCGGCTCCCGTAGGAGTCCGGGCGGAGCCGCACTTGCTGATGTCGTCGGTGGAGCCCGGCTCCCGTAGGAGTCCGGGCGGAGCTACGCTGCAAACAAGTCAAGGGTGAAGTCCGGCTCTCGTAAGAGTCCGGACTGAGCTTACCAGCAATTGATATTGAGAGCGGAGCCCGGCTCCCGTAGGAGTCCGGGCGGAGCTGCTTTGATGTCGGCGGCGGAGCCCGGCTCCCGTAGGAGTCCGGGCGGAGCAGCGCTTGCTGACGGCGGTGGAGCCCGGCTCCCGTAGGAGTCCGGGCGGAGCTGCACTTGCTGATGTCGTCGGAGCCCGGCTCCCGTAGGAGTCCGGGCGGAGCTGCACTTGCTGATGCCGGTGGAGCCCGACTCCCGTAGGAGTCCGGGCGGAGCCGCACTTGCTGATGTCGTCGGTGGAGCCCGGCTCCCGTAGGAGTCCGGGCGGAGCTGCGCTGCAAACAAGTCAAGGGTGAAGTCCGGCTCTCGTAAGAGTCTGGACTGAGCTTACCAGCAATTGATATTGAGAGCGGAGCCCGGCTCCCGTAGGAGTCCGGGCGGAGCTGCTTTGATGTCGGCGGCGGAGCCCGGCTCCCGTAGGAGTCCGGGCGGAGCAGCGCTTGCTGATGGCGGTGGAGCCCGGCTTTCGTAGGAGTCCGGGCGGAGCTGCGCTTGCTGATGTCGTCGGAGCCCGGCTCCCGTAGGAGTCCGGGCGGAGCTGCACTTGCTGATGTCGTCGGAGCCCGGCTCCCGTAGGAGTCCGGGCGGAGCTGCATTTGCTGATGTCGTCGGAGCCCGGCTCCCGTAGGAGTCCGGGCGGAGCTGCACTTGCTGATGGTGGTTCCGCCGTGGGTTTCGATTGTGGGTATTTTATACCCAACAGGTTATGAAGCAACCAAAGTTTAAAAACCAGCCACCAAAGGGGATGCCCAAACTCCTTTTGGGCATGGAGATGGAGGACACCCAAGCTCCTTGGGTGTTGGAACTAGAAGGGAGAAGAGAGGGAGGCATGGGGAGGCCCTAGGGTTATGGGAGCTACTGAAAATTTGATCATAAGAGCCTTACAGAAGGTCCCTTTAAATAGCTAAAAGATTTGAATGCTATTCAAAATTAAATAGCCTCTTAATACAAGTCCTACTTGTATTAGGAACCCTTGTAGCCTTAGATATTTGACCCCCTTTAGGAGATTTATAAGGTGCCAACTATTGGAGGCTTTTCACCTACTTTTTCACATACCACATGGGGCTTAAGAGACACCCCATGCTAGTCTTTCACACCCTCTTTTAAGTGGACACGTCCAACTTGATCAAATCAAGTGGCACCCAATGCAAACAATTAAGAAAATTGATTAAGGATTTGAACCCTTAATGTATATGATCCAAAAACTTAGGCACCCAACAATTACAGCCCAACAGATCTAATTCATTTAGGTTATTAGTAGGTAATTAACTCAAATTAATCTTATCAAATAAGTAATTCAAGTGCAAAGAAAAAATTGGGTTCAACCATGTACTAGTAAGGTTACCCTGAATCCAATAAGGTTTCTCTAAACTTAATTGAGACTTTATAAGCTCAATTGCTTATTCCAAGTCTAATCTCTTTGTTGCATGACCCCATAGGTTCAATTATTTTTAGTAGTGAGATATACCATGATTTCTATCATAGTATCATTGAAACTCTTTTCAATGGATCAGAACGGTTCCACTCTAACTCATCAAGGATTATTGATCCTGAGCAACCCTAGTGAGCTTTTACAATCCATCAGTGATACCTAGTAGTATGTAATGATAATCCAATAGAATCAAAAAATAATCTCAAGGTATAGTTCATATATGATTTAGTCCCTCTATCATGAGTTCCGACTAGATGGTAGGTCATGAATAAATTATTAAATCTCATCATCAGTCATATGATAGATTTGATTAGCTTAAGTTCAATTATGATCCTTATGAAAACTCTTTTCCATCAATCACATTGCTATGGTCATAAATTCTTGTACTTAGCCTCTCAAAATCTATAGGACTACTCTTCTCTATTAAGATCGATAGATTCCATCTAGATACATATCCTACTCCTATAGTGGATCAACTATCATCAATATCTACTATAAGATCTCATCGAGGCCATATTTATATGTCATTCAAATTTCAGCAGTCTTACTGCAAGTAATCATACTATCATAGGTCAAAGAACCATTCACACAACTATAGCATCAAGATGATTACTATGATTGATTAAAAATCCAAGCGATCTCTCGTATAGTCACTCTCAGTACTAGTTATTCTCTAACAACTATCCGCACTCATCACTCAGTATCTCTACATTGTAAATCAAAAATTGATCTATCCTAAAGAAAGTGATCTATGTACCGATCTATCTGGATCAATCACCATCCTTATGATAATACTATGATCGAGAGTATTTAGTAATTTTATATGTGCCTTTAATTTTTAATATCTTGAGAATATGTATTGAAATATTAATTCTATGAACGATTCAAGAACACATCACTCTTGAATAAAAATTAAACTTATCTTTTTATTGATCAAATTAATATTTTAAGTATAAAATTGTGTCTTAGATTTATTACAATGTGTCAGCCATATTGGCTTCTAGGATATACATCTAACACCGTCAGTCAACAGGAGATGACAATCGGCTTGTTAATGATTTGCACCAAAAATAAAGCATGCCATCGCTTCGAATTCCACCAACTGCTCCACTTTTTATAGTCATGATTATCTACTGATGTGACCATTTGTTCCACCCAAGGGCCATAGGCATCGTTTCAGTGGCAACGACAAGCATATCTTCGATGAATCAAAACTCATGTACTTCCTTCATCTACATCGAACTCGAGAGTAGGAGGCATGTGTTGGAGAGTAATTTGTCACCAAGGCCAAAGATCTAAACTAGTGGGAAAGCATGTGATAATATATATAAGAACGACACCACGACACTATTGGAGATGAAGGTAGCAGTCTCAGAGGTAGATATGTCTCTCCCGAATCATGAGAGGGATGTCTGAAGGAGATCACTCGTACATAAATCTAGGCCTCCCTGATTCTAACTTTGGACCTTGATTCTAACTTCAGACCATGGTGATCCTTAATTCTTAATGATCTTCCTAAGCAGAATATCAAAGTTTGGCTAATCTTGACTTCAGTTTCAAATCTAGACTCCACCAACTGGTCCTAGTTTCTGTAATAGTTGGCATCTGGACAGGCTGATCTCTGAGTTCAATAGTAGGTAAGCTTCGGACACCATCGATACTTAATCCTATGAGCACAATTAGCCCTAGCCATTTTGTTCCTTCGGCATCCATCTTCATTGGATTACGCCGAAGCCTTCTCAACTGACGTTAGTCTAATCCTACCTATGCCCTCATTCCAAATTCAAAAGCATCTATGACACTACTGTTGATTCAAAGATTAATTGTGATGATGATAAAGAATTTTAAGTATAAGTTATAAAGTCTAACTATGTTTATGAGGATGTGAAGATTTATTATTCTTTGTGCTTACTCAAGATAAAAGATTCAAGATTTTCTAAGGATTAGATAAAAGAATCACCACTCAAGACTAAGTGAAGAATATTTAGACTTGACACACCTTGGAAGAAATTTTAAAGAGGATTTGATCAAGTTAAGAAGGCAAGTCTAGCATAGAAATCAAATTGGAGAAGAAAGATTGTCAAAGATCTCATAGCACGCTTGGCGTGCCAGCTGAGTCGACCCAGTGGATATCTGAGCCAACTCAGTTTCAGTGACAAAAAGCCATGTTTTGGAAAATAGGAGACTTAGCCACCTAAAATCGGGTGAGTCGATCAAGACAAGATCTTAGTCGACTCAGTCAAAAAGTTAGTCGACTCAGTCACAAAGAAATAGCAAAAGATAGAAAACTTATTTTTTAATCACCTGATACTAAGTCGATTCAGAGAATTTTGAGTCAATCCAGTGAGGAACTTAGTCAACTTAGAGAAAAATTAGTCAACTAAGTCACTGTAACGGCTATTTCAGATCTACAAAGTTTGCTAGAAAATATGCCTTGAGATTCGATCTATATTGAGCCCACAATGAGGTCCAGGATGAAGAACAGAGTCAACGAGTCCAAGAGCAGTCCAAATGGAGTCCAAACGGAGAAAATACGTATGAAAGAAGCTTAGAGTGGATGGCATGGTGCACGAGGCAGCGGCGGCCAGTGGTGGCGCGGTCAGACCGGATAGAGACCCATGCACACACAGTTACATGTAGCCCAGTGCAAGTACGCATGCAGGCTGGCCTAGCATGCACGGGCGCCTGGGCCCAGCATCCTTACACAGTCCATCATGGACCATGGGGCACTGGCAGTCCATGGGAGCCGCATGGACCGAACATGCAGTCCATGCATGGTTTAGATGGTTTTTTGCACGATCCATGGTCCAGATCACAGTTGGTCCTTATCGAATAGTTGAGGTTGATTTTGAGTGTGATTGGGTATGATCAGGGGCTATTTTGCACGATTGGATGGCTCTAGTGCGAGCCGATCACGATCGGATGGCCATGGATAATTCTAGGCTTAATTGAGATTCTACTTCCTAGTATAACAGTATTTTGAAGTTTCTAAAATTTATAAAACTCTGATTCAAAATTGGTATTAGAGCAAGGTGGTGTCAGAGCATAGGTTGCAATGGTGGTGATCAAGATAGAATATGAAGAAGACAAGCACAATCAAGGTAGAGATCAATAGGTTTGATAGAAAGAGCAATTTCTCCTTATGGCAGGCAAAGGTGTAAGACATGCTCATCCAGCAAGAATTGATCGATGCTCTTTTATGCGATGAGAAGCCAACTACTATAGAGGTGCAGGATTAGAGATGACTCCAAATATAGATGGTGAGTATGATCCATTTGTACCTAGCAGATGAGGTGGTGATCCATATACTTAGTAAGATTTTTTCGATGATGCTGTGGTCGAAGCTCGAGAAGTGGTACATGATGAAGTTTCTCACCAACACCCTCTTTCTCTAGAGGTAGTTCTACCAACTATGGATGACTGAGGGATAGAGTGTGCAGAAACATCTCAGCCACTTTTAGAAGATCCTTACCGACCTCCTTAGTGTTGGCGAGAAAGTTGAGGAGAAGACCAGGACGTTGGTCTTGCTAGCGTCACTTCCCCCTTCGTATGAGTCCTTGGTGACTACTCTTCTAGTGGGGAAGAGCATCATCAAAATGGATAAGGTCACTGCGGTGATTCTTCAGAATAAGATTCTTAGGAGGAGAATCCAGCTTCAAGCTCAGGTGGCGGCAGCTCAGCTTTGATGGTTTCTGAAGGAGCAGGAGGCGACAGACGGAGCAACAGGAGATCGCAACGAGGGCGGTCCAAGTCTAGGATGAGAGACTTGAGTAAGATCAGATGTTATCGATGTGATGAGTTGGGGCATCTAGCCAGAGATTGCCCTCAACTCAGGGATCGAACGAGCGCTATTGCAGCAATGACCAGTAGCGAGTCAAAGGATGATGTCTTATAGATATCTGATGAGATATCTACTTCTTTCCAATAATAGATTTTAGATTCTACATGCACCTATCATGTATGTTGTAGAGAAGAGCAGTTTGACTCCCTGAAGAGTAGTGAGGATACTATTTATCTGTCGGATGGATCGAACTGTGCGATCAAAGACATCAGGATGATCAGTTGGAGAACACATGATGGTGCGATGAGAAGATTGAGGGAGATCCAATACATACCCAATTTCAGATAAAATCTTATCTCACTGAGCAGACTGGTTTCGAGAGGCTACAGGACGGTAGCTGGTAGAGGAATCCTGAAGGTGTTGCATGATGATAGGATTATTTTGGAGGGAAAAAAGAGTATAAGAGGATATTACTACCTGATGGGGAGCCCAATATGAGATAGAGCTTCAGAAGCCAAGAGGAGCCCAGAGCGAAGTAGAGCTCCAGGTGTTGGTGGATCAGACACTAAAAGGAAGACTCGGGAGGATGAGAGGAGACATCGTAGGGTGAGATTTCTATTGGCACAGGATGATACCCTGAGTAAATTTTTGATCAGAGTGGACACAGCCCATGATGGAGATGAGATCGAGCGGTCTAGCTTGACTCTC
Organism: Elaeis guineensis; assembly: GCF_000442705.2. Taxonomy (NCBI): domain Eukaryota; kingdom Viridiplantae; phylum Streptophyta; class Magnoliopsida; order Arecales; family Arecaceae; genus Elaeis; species Elaeis guineensis. Next base: position 12,064,890 of record NW_027332424.1, read on the forward strand.
ACATTTGTCCATCCATGAGATAGCAGGCATGCCCCAGGATGTGAGGGTGAGATCGATCACAGGCTCTCAAAGACAGGTGGAGGCCAAATATTGAATCGAGATGAAGATTGTTAGAAAATATGCCTCAAGATTCGATCTATATTGAGTCTACAGCGAGGTTCAGGATAACGAATGGAGTCCAACGAGTCCAAGAATAGTCTAAACAGAGTCCAGATAGAGAAAATATGCACGAAAGAAGCTTGGAGTAGACAACACGGTGCATGAGGCAGCGACGGCCGATGGTGGTATAGTAGGGCTCGGTAGACACGCACGTATGCGTAGGTGCATGTGGCCCAGCATGCAGATAGGCCCAACATGAATGCGCATGCAAGCCGGCCCAGCATACGTGGGCACCTAGGCCCAGCATTCCTGTGCGATCCACCGTGGACCATGGGGGTCACGTGGTCCGAACACATAGTCCACACATGGTTCAAGTGATTTTTTGCACTATCCAATGGTCCAGATTGCAGCCGATCACAATCAGATGGCTGAGGTTGATTTTGGGTGTGATCAGCTGCGATCAAAAGCTATTTTGCATGATCAGACAGATCTGATGCGAGCCAATTATGATCGGATGGTCACGGATGATTCTAGGCTTGATTGGGACTCTTTTCCTAGTATAATAATATTTTGGAGTTTTTGGAGTCTATAAAACTCTGATTGATAAAGTTTTGCTTCCAACTTGCTCCTAATGACTAGAACACTAAATGCAGACATACCAGATGACTTAAAGTAGTGGAAAGCTTCAAGGATATAAGAGGAAATCCTTGGAGAAGAATTAAAGAGCTTTTAGAGAGTTTATTGAGTATCCATTGAGAAAGCTAAAAAAATGAGTTGAAAAGAGAAGAGAAAGAGTTGTTTTTAGAGTTATCCTTTATCCTTTCACTATAAATCATCCTCAAACAAGTGAGAGTAAGAGTGAATTAAAGTAAGAAAGTGATCAAGTCAAGAATCAAAGAACCTCATCATCACTCAAGTATTCAAGAAGAAGAAGTCAAGCGATCAACTATTATCATTCAGACTTCTTCCAATTCTTCAAAGAATTTTATTTTTCTTAACTTAATCTTTTGTATGCACTTTTGGGCTTATTGTATTTCAATTTTTTTTAGAAAGAAACTTGGGTTGGTCCAAGCCTTGAGTTGGACAAAAAAGTTTTGATTGGTTAGCCTATTTGAAAATCAATTAAGGTTGATTGTTAGCCCGAAGAAAAATAATCACTTATGAGATTTTGGTTGGTGATCCATGAAAAATCAATTGGGTTGATTGTAAACCCGAAAAACAATCTTATCTGATTTTGATTGGTGAGCTAGAAAAAAACTAATTGAATTTGATTGTGAACCCAAAAAATAATCAGACTGTAATTTTAGTTGTGAATTATAGTTAAATTTTCAAGTGGTTTACTTAGAGAGTGGATATAGATGCTGAGTTTGGCACCAAACCATAATAAAATTTATATATTTATGCTTGTGCTTACTGCTATTATTCTTTATATCTTTAATCTTTCTATTGCTTTTTACATTCAAGATTATATTATTTGTTGTGTGCACATCACTTAATTTAAATCATTCAAATCTGTACATTAGTCATTTAATTTTTGAAATATCCAATTCACCTCTCTCCTCTTGGGTAGCCATACTTGAATAATAATTGGTATCAGAGCAGGTGCTATAATTTTTTTGATTTAAAATTTTAGAGTTAAAGATCTCACGACTGACCCATTTGGTTCTTTGTTGGGTGAAGGACACTCAACCATAAGTCCTCCTTTTTTCAATGGCACCAATTATACTTATTGAAAAGCTAGGATGAAAATTTTTATTTAAGCACAAGATTATGACATGTGGAGTGTCATACTCAATGATCCTCACACATCGACAATGATTGTCAATAATATGTGTGTGCCTAAATCTGAAAAAGATTAGATTTAGCTAGATAAGAAGCTAGCTCAATTAAATGCTAAAGCTATAAATATTTTATATTATGTATTAAATTATAATAAATTCAATAGAATATCAACATGTTTATCTATAAAAAAGATTTGGGATAGATTTGAAGTTATCCATGAGGGTACAAGTTAAGTCAAAGAATCTAAAATAAATATGTTGGTTCATAAATATGAGTTGTTTAAAATGGAACCTCATGAGACAATAAGTGATATGTTTACAAGATTTACTAAAATTATAAATAAGTTAAAGAGTCTTGAAAAAGACTATTCTAACAATGATCTTATTTGTAAAATTCTTAGGTCCTTACCAAAAGCTTGGAAAGTAAAAGTAACAGTAATCCAAGAAGCCAAGGATCTCAGCAAGCTTCCTTTGGAAGAGTTACATAGATCGCTCATAACACATGAGCTCAATATGAAACAAAGCATGGAGAAAGAAGAGATGAAAAAGAAAACCCTTGCACTCAAGTCATTGGCCATTGAAGAGAGCATAAGTGAATCTATCGAGGATTCAGAAGATGATGAAGCAATGGCGGTGATTATAAGAAGGTTCATGAGACTTATGAGGAAGAAGAAAAATTTTGAACCTAAAAGAAGAAAAGAAAAAAAGAATCAACTTAGAAAATATAGAAAGAACTACTCCCTATTGAACAAGAGCTCAAAGAAATTAAGAAAGAAAGCTACATTGGCTAATTGGAGTAGTGAGAGCTTAAATTCAGAAGAACATATTGAAAAATATATCCCAAAGCTAATCATCATCCTGTTGATGGTTGTGCTCATATTTGTAATTGTATATGAATTTTTATTAATAAAAAATATTTGACTTTTTCATCATATTTTGTCCATCTTATTTGAACTTATGTGTTGTGATTAAGTCCTTTGGACTCTATTTAATCGACAAAAAAGAATTTGTCGTTTAGTTCTTAAAATATGTTCGTGACGAAATGATATGCTGTTAATAGGATGATAGCTATATCAAATATAGGTCATTGTGTACCATATAAATTGGTTGTCCTCTTAACCAAGGAGTGTAAAGACACTGGTATGGCATGCAGATAGAATATAGGACTACATTCGTATCGAACGTGACCATTTGTCGAGCACTCTACTGTCAAGAGTAGCTCATGATGGGTCTGAGTATAAGTATCTCTCAGACCTGATATCAACATTGTGTCTTGTAAGCAACTTACTGTACTTTAGTACCAAACTATCTGTATTTCTAATTCAGTGATGGAAGGTTACTGGGTGCAGTTAAGTACTTATTAAGTCAGTGTATGAGTCAAGATAGAATTGACCCCTTTGAATTAATAGAAAATATGTATCAATGTATTTCAATTTAGTAAAATCTTGATCAGGGTAATCTATGTAATAGATTTGAAAGGTTAAAATATAATGTGATCGACTATATTAGGATTGACAGTTAAACTCTAGGTAACCTTGAGTTTTAGGATCAAAGGGATGAATTCTACGGTAACCATACACCAGTAGGTTCTAGAATGTTGCTTTGCAATCTTTCGGCCTATTCGGACATTGGGTTCCATTGCTAGATGGTTATATCGACTGGTATAAAAAATTATTCCTATACTACCAGCTTAAGTTCGAATCTATAGAGTCACACACATTTGAAGATATGGTCAGATTTGATGGCTGAAGAATTTAATTATATTATAACTCTGGTGAGGAGTTCCACTAGGGCCGAGACTTTGGAGGAGAGTCTCACTAGACTAAAATTTTACTATTAATGAAGAATTAATTATTAATTAGATTGCTAATTAACTCAATTTGATTAAGTAAAGAGCTTTGGATCAAGTCTAATTGAATTAGATGTAGTTTGTTTGATCAAGCCTAATTGCAATAGAAATTTGATCTTGATCTAATCAAAACTTGGGCTCAGCTAATTCCTAATTAGGTTAGAAATTCATTGAGATGATTGGTCTCCTAATTAGATTAGGTTCATTTCTAATATTAGGTTCAAATCAGATTTGATTTGGTTTAGAATTAATTTGAAAATGAAGAGCCTAAGCCAATAGGGACTCTATCTCTTTATCCTTGCACCACCCTGGACCCACCTACTGGATCTCAATGCCCAATTGGATTTGGCTTGAGATTTTTGGCATGATAAGAGTGGGCCCAATAAGGGTGGGCAGCAATGCATGGTGAGTCATGATCTTATCTCTTGCCTAATTCAAATGTGATCCAAATTAGAGATAAGGAGATAAGAAGGAAAGGGATTTTTCAAACAAAGAAAGAAGGTAGGCACCAATTAATTTTTTTCTTAATTTCTTTGGAGAGTTTTTGCACATGTGACACTCCTGATCTCCTTCCCCATGCCAACTCTCAAATCTAAAAATTTTGGGATACCCAAAAGGTGTTTGGCATAGACTCAATTGGCGCCCTCCCTTTGACCAAAACCCTAGAGTCCATCTATTTAAAGGGGGTCTCCAATAGTAGATGCCCCATCTTGGTTTCTCTTACTGATTTTATTTTTTCTTTAGAGCTCCTTCTCCTCTCCTTCTCCTTTAGATCTTCTCTTCATTTGGAGCATCCAAGGCTTTTGAAGAAGAAGAAAGAAATCAGCCTCGAAGATCCTTGCTAGCTAGCACTTTCGAGGGGCCTAATCTATGCCGGTCTTCATGTGGACTTTCTGTAAAGGTCAGATGACTTCGTGTGGCTATGAGCAACTATAAGGAGTATCTATCCAAGCACTGGACTAGTAGAGATCAAGAGTTTTTAGTTTGGTAATGGTTTCTAAACTTGTTTGATCGATTTTGTTAGATTTAATGGTTAGATCTAGATTGCAGCATCGATTAGATTGATGCAGATTTTTGTTTTCAAATCTAAATTGCATGTTAGATCATATTGTAAGTTTTGGTATGGTCATTTAGATTAGATGTATGTAAATTAGGTTAAATTATTTAATCTAATACTTTCACTGCATAAAATTTTAAAACTGCATGCATAGCACTGCCAGTATTTTTTTCAATTGGTATTATAGCCATGTTCCTTATGATATGATTTAATATAATTTTAGATTTGATTATATGCTATTAGATTTGATTATTTATTATTTATATTATATCTATATATATTTTATTTTCACATCTAATTTTTATTCAGTCCTTGTATGATAGATTAGATGATCTGAGTAGCAAAGTACTCGGATTGGGTAATCACCAGGCCATCTGATCATAGGAGCAAGTAGAATTACATGACCCTCTCCTTCCATTCAATGGGGTGTTCTTTATGACTTGTAGGGTTGTCACTGTAAGGTCCCATGAAGAATAAAGCAAAAAAAGAAAATTTATATTCTTGCAAAACCCTAGATCTTGAAACTCTAAGATTTGTTGTATGTGATGCAAGTTGCATAGAAAAGTAGTTACATCTAATCTTAATAATCAAAATTATTTTAATTTAAAATCATAAAAATTTAGATATGATCTAAAAAGATTTTATGATTTAATGTAAAAAATTTACATGAGAAATTATTTTAAAATCTAAACCATATTGATGCTAAACTTAATTAAGAATTAAGTATTAAATCGATTAGATCTAGAATTATGATTTAAGATCTAATGATATTGCATAAAACATGGGGCATGGGTTAGCTCAAATTAGGTCTTCTTAATTAAGTTAGACATAAAGTTAGAATCAAAGAATTAATTGACCATATAGAGAAATTTATTAAATCTAATCAAATGTTAAATTAGATTAAATCAAGATTTTTCTAATATAATAGTTGTAGATGGTCAAGTACATATCTTTGATTAGACCTAATGGACCTTGATTGTGGCTTAGTAGTTAAATCCAAATCATTAGGTTATTCAAATCGAAACTAATTAACCAATTGATGTCTAAGATAAGTTTGGCATTTCAACCGATAGATTTTAATTGAGAGTAGCTTACTTGGCTATTTCGATGGTATCTAAGGCAAGCTTAGCAGATCCTCCCACCAATCTCACTTACCTAGCTAATTTGACGAATTATATCTTGATTAGACTGCTAGGTGATTTGAGTTAATTCATGCTATTAAGGTTGATCAGTGTGATTGATCTAGGTACCAATTTGACCAGCATGACCTTAATCAAATTCAATGACTTGATGAAGTCAGTGGGAGGATTGTGGTTTACTAGTTGATCTCTTCTTTTTTCTTCTCTTAATTCATAAATTAAATTCTCTAAATTATTAAGTCTCTTAAATGAGATAGTTATCATGATAACTAAATCATAATCTCTCATTAAGTTGGATGATAATGGGTCCAATAGTATGATGATCATTGGAGGCCTAAAGGCCTGGTGCTCATCTGCTATTGAAATTATCATTTATAATATGATGACTTAGTCGAGTCTTTCTAGCTTGTGGTCAGGTTAGCCGATCAAAGTCGTGCCTGATCATTTGATAGTTAGATTTACAAGTATAATTATATTAATGGTTGGATCTAATCAGGGATTGCAGAGAAGACCAAAGTCAACTGAAAAGTTATTTGAGACTAAACCAAATACTAGAAATTATTTGGTGAAATAATTGGTTAATGAACCTACCCATAGATGTACATGGATGAGGTGATCAAAGTCAGGCTCGTATGTAGTCTGTGTAGATTCTAGTACACACTAAAAAATTAAAGTAATTTCTTGAATTGGAGGTAGAAGCTATCAATTCGTATAAAATAATGAGAGAATCTTTAGACTAAAGTCCATGTCTTTAAGATTAATTAATTCATATACTGATTAGATTTTAATTTTTTTTTTTGTATAGATATGGCCTCAAACTTATCGTTCTGATCACTATTGAACAGTGAGAAGTTGACGGATCTAATTTCGATAACTGATATCAAAAACTCAAAATCATCCTGAAGTATGAGTAGATTTTGTATGGGATTATGGATTCGGTACCCGAGAAGCCTACTCCCAATGCCTAAGGCATGGTTCGAGATACTTATTTGAAGTGACTCAATGATCGCACCGTAGTTCATTGCATAATGTGGGCTTCGATGAATGATGAGTTCAACTGAAAGTTTGAAGAGGCTCAGCCAGAGGACATGCTCAAGGTGTTAAGAGAATTCTTTGGTACTCCCGATGATGTTGAGCAGCACAAGACTAGTTGCATCATTTTCAATACTCGAATGAGGGAGGGAGTGTCGGTCATCGATCATGTATTGTACATGATTGAATAGATCGAGCGAGTGAGCAAGCTCGGCTTTCTCTTGAACGAATAGCTGGGAAAGGATGTGATCTTGAACTCTCTGCCCAAGTCCTACCTGCTGTTTCTCAGTCATTTTAGAATGATGAAGTCTGTAGTCAACTACCACGGTCTGTTGGGGTTACTATAGACTTTTGAGAAGGATCACTAGCTCCATAAGGAGATGGTGAATATAGTGAAAGGATCTTCTTCCGGTGGGCATCGTCTCTTTAAGAAAGAGAAGAAAAAGAAAAACAAGAAGGTGCAAAGTGCTGGGAGTTAGACCCAGAAGCTCAAGTTTAAGGTCGATCAGAGTCAGGCAGAGTACTTCTATTACAAGAAGCAAGGTCACTAGAAGAGGAACTATCCTTAATACTTAGCTTCCCTTAACCTGAATAGGCCAAAGAAGGAGAAGTAATCGGTTGCTGGACAAGATAATTATAGATAATACCTTGTAACTTCTCAGTTTTTGATACAATAACCTGGGTATTGGATATCAGTTTCTCTATTAATATTTGTAATTTATTGTAGAATCTTCAGATCAGTAGGAGATTTGGAGATGGTGAGAGATTCCTAGATATTGGAGATAAAAAATCAGTTCCAGTTCTAGCTCTATGAATTATTAAGCTTGTATTCGAATCTTATTTTATTATTCCTAATGAATGTCATTACTGTCCAAATTTTTTTTTGAATATTATTTCTGTAGGCCTTTTGGCCAAATCAAATTATGAAATATCAATAATTTTTTTTTTTGTGATATCATTTTGAATGGTGTTACTATAATGTATGGACAGTTGAATAATGGGATCTATCTTATATCAAGGCTTAATGTAATGTACACTTCTAATAAACATCCTAGAATAGTCGATGTTACAGATGCCTACCTTTGACATTGTAGGTTAGGTCATATCAATAAGAACAGGATGAACAGGTTAGCTCAAAAAAATTTTTGATAAAAATGATTATGAATCGTTATCTACCTACAAGTCTTATTTATTTTATAAAATGTCCAAGTCACCTTTTACTAGAAAAGATGAACGAGCCAGTGATATTCTGAGTTTAGTATATACTGATGTATGTGGATCCATAAGCACAAGTATGAGAGGAGCGTATCACTATTTCATTACATTCACAGACAACCTATCTAGGTATGGGTACATCTACTTGATTAAACATAAGTCCAAATCATTTGAAATGTTCAAATGATTCTGTAATGAAATAGAAAAACAAACTGAAAAGAATATTAAAACTATTCGATCAAATCGAGGAGGTGAGTATTTTTCTAGTGAATTTCTGACATACCTTGAGGAGAATAGGATTCTCTCTCAATAGACTCCTCTTGGAACACCACAACATAATGGTATGTCAGAAAGGAGAAATCGAACCCTTTTGGACATGGTTTGATCCATTATGGACTTTTCTAGTTTGTCGATAATCTTTTGAAGATATGTACTCGAGTCAGCTTGTTATATACTTAATATAATTCTGAGTAAATCTGTAAGTAAAATACCATATGAAATATGGATTGGACGTAAGCCAGGGCTCTCTTACCTTAGGGTTTGGGGGCGTCCGGCTTATGTCAAATGTTGAAAAATAGACAAACTCAGAATCAGGTCTGATAAATATATTTTTATAGGGTATCTCAAAGAAACTAAGGGGTATTACTTCTATCTTGTTGATGAACAAAAGGTGTTTGTCAACCTTAGGGCAATTTTTTTAGAAAAATTTTTTTTTGAGGAAGGAATTAATGCCTCTAAGGTTGAACTTGAAGAAGTTCAATAGGTAGAACCAACAGTCTAGTGAACCCACAGAACTGGATTTGATGGTGTCAAATTCGAAACCTGTTATGGGACCCCATTAAGGAGATCTGATAGCGTATCATATCAACCAGATAGATACTACAGTTTCTTGGTCCGAGATGGAGATTCAGTTGAACTCAATGAGAACAATGAGGATCCGATCATCTATATGAATGCAATGCAGAGGTTTGACTCTGATAAATGGTTTGAAGCCAAGAAATCCAAAATGGAGTCTATGAAAGTCAATGATGTATGGACATTAGTTGACCCACCTGAAGGGGTTAAACCCATAAGGTGCAAGTGGGTCTTCAAAAAGAAGAGGGACGCAGATGGAGAGGTGGAGACTTATAAAGTCTATTTAGTTGTCAAGGGTTATTACCAGCATTATGATATTGACTATGACGAGATATTTTCTCCTATGATAATGTTCAAATTCATTCGGATTAGGCTTGCGATAGCGGCACACATAGACTATGAAATCAGACAAATGGATATGAAAAAACTTTTCTAAATAGAGAGCTAGAAGAAGAGGTGTATATGATACAGTCTGAGAATTTTACTTCCACAGATGAGTCCAAAGTATGCAAGCTTCAGAGATCCATTTATGGATTGAAGCAAGCATCTAGGAGTTGGAACATGTATTTTGATAAGGTTATCAAAATGTATGGCTTCGTTATAAATGGAGAAGAATCCTGTATTTACAAATGGGTAAATGACTCTATGATTGTATTCCTCATTCTGTATGTGAATGATATTCTCTTAATCGAGAATAACATCCCTGCATTACAAAGAATAAAATTCTAGTTATCGTCTTAGCTCTCTATGAAGGACTTGAGAGAAGCATCCTACATCCTTGAGATGAAGATCTATAGAGATAGATCGAAAAGATTGCTTGGATTGTCTCAGTCCATGTACATATAGAAAGTGTGCTGAAGCAATTCAACATAGAGAATTTCAAGAAAAGCTATCTCCCGATAGGTCATGAAATTTTTCTCTTGAAGAGGGATTGTCCGATAACTCTTCAAGAGAGAGAGCGTATGAGTAGAGTTTCATATGCTTCGACAGTGGGTTCTATAATGTACAAGACCAGACGTGGCATACTCATTAGGGGTAGTGAGTAGATATCAATCTGATCTAGGAGAAAACCACTAGAAGGTCGTAAAGACCATCCTTAAGTATTTAAGAAATACTAAGGATCAGTGGCTTGTTTATGGTGAACTGACTTAAAACTAGTGGGGTTTACCGACTTCAATTTTCAGTCAGATTATGATGATAGCAAGAGTGTGTCGAGTTATATTTTTACCCTGAACAGTAGAACAATCTGCTGGAAAAGCTCTAAGCAGTACACTGTGGCTGACTCTGTTTGTGAAGCGGAGTATATCGCAGTATTTGATACTATGAAGGAAGCTGTATGGTTGCGAAAGTTCATCGACGAGCTCAAAGTAGCACCCTCTGTCGATGGCCTTATCCTATTATATTGTGACAGCACTGGCGCTATTGCTCAAGCCAAGGAGTCGAAGTTCCATCAGTGTACCAAGCATATTCTGTGCCACTACCACCTTATCTGAAAGATCGTAGATCGAGATGACATCGATCTTCAGAAGATCGATGAAAAAGAGAACCTTGCTAACCCATTTACTAAAGCTCTTAGAATCAAGAAGTTCGATGATCACAAGTCGAAGATGGGTACACGATACTGTACCGATTGGCTTTAGTCCAAGTGAAAGTTATTGAAAAATATGTCTCAAAGTCAATCGTCAGTCTGTTGACGATTGTGCTCATATTTATAATTATACATAATTTTTTATTAATAAAAGTTAGTTGACCTTTTCATCACATTTTGTCCATCTTATTTGAACTTCTGTGTTATGATGAAGTCTTTAGGACTATATTTAATCGGTAAAGAAGGATTTATTATTTAGTCCTTAAAATATGTTCACAACCAAATGATATGCTATTAATAGGATGATAGCTATATCAAGTATAGGTCATTGAGTGTCATATAAGTTGGTTGTTTTCTTAACCAAGGAGTGTGGAGACACTAGAATGGCATGCAAGTAGAATGTAAGAGTACATTCGCATCGAACATGACTATTTACTGAGCACTTTGCTGTCAAGAGTAGCTCTTGACGGGTATGGATATAAATATCCCTCAGACCTGAGATCACCATGATGAATTATAAGTAACTCATTGTACTTTAATATCGGACCATCTGAATATCTAATTCAATGATGGAAGGTTACTGCGTGAGTCAAGTACTTATCAAGTCGGTGTGTGAGTCAAGATAGAATTGATCCCTCTAAATTAGTAGGAGATATGCATTAGTGTATTTCAATTTAGTAAAATCTTGATCAAGATAATCCATGTGATGGATTTGAAAGGTTGAAATATAATGTGGTTGACTATATTAAGGTCGACAGTCAAATCCTAGGTCACCTTGAGCATTAGGGTCAAAAGGATGAATTATACGGTAACCATATGCTAGTAGATTCTAGAATGTTGCTTGACAATTTTTGGCCTATTTGGACATCGAATCTCATTGCTAGATGGTTATATTGACTGATATAAAAAATTATTTCTATGCTACCAACTTAGGTTCGAACTTATAGGGTCATACATATTAGAAGATACTGTTAGATCTGATGGTTGAAGAGTCTAATTAGATTGTGACTCTGATGAGGAGTCCCACTGGGATTGGGACTCTACTATTAATAGAAAATTAATTAGTTATTAGATTGCTAATTAACTCAATTTGATTGAGTAAAAAACTTTGGATCAAGTCTAATTAAATTAGATTCAGTTTGATTCAGATTGGGTTTGATTTGATCAAGCCTGATTGCAAGAAAAATTTGATCCTGATTCGATCAGGACTTGGGCTCAGCTAATTCCTAATTGGGTTAGAAATTTATTGAGATGATTGGACTCCTAATTAGATTAGATTTATTTCTAATATTGGGTTCAAATCAGATTTGATTTGGTTTAGAATTAATTTAGAAATAAAGAATCCAAGTCAACAAGGACTCTATCTATTTATCCTTGTGCCACCCTGGACCCATCCACTAGATCTCAATGCCCAATTGGATTTGGCTTGAGATTTTTGGCATGATGAGAGTGGGCCCAGTAAGGGTGGGCAACAATGCATGGTGAGTCATGATTTTATCTCTTGCCTAATTCCAATGCAATCTGAATTAAAGATAAGGAGATAAGAAGAAAAGGGATTTTTCAAACAAGGAAAGAAGGTAGGCACCAATTAATTTTTTTCTTAATTTTTTTAGAGAGTTATTGGGTGTGTGAGACTCCTAATCTCCTTCCCCATGCCAACTCTCAAATCTAAAAATTTTGGGACACCCAAAAGGTGTTTGGCATAGACTCAATTGGCACCCTCCTTTTGACCAAAACCCTAAAGTCCATCTACTTAAAGGGGTCTTGAATAGTGGATGCCCTATCTTGGTTCCTCTTGCTAATTTTATTTTTTATCCAAAGATCCTCCTCCTCTCCTCCTCCTCCTCTAGATCTTGTCTTCATTTGGAGTGTCTAAGGCTTTTAAAGAAGATGGGAGAAATCAGACTCGAAGATCCTTGCAAGCTAGCACTTTCAAGGAGCCTGATCTGTGCCGATCTTCGTGTAGACTTTCTATAGAGGTCGGACGACTTCGTGTAGCTGCGAGCAATCAGAGAGCAACCAAAAAGAGTACCTATCCAAGCATTGGACCAGCAAAGATCAAGATTTTTTAGTTTGTTAATGGTTTTTAAACTTTCTTGATTCGTTTTGTTAGATCTAACGATTAGATCTAGATTGCAGCATCGATTAGATTGATGCAGATTTTTATTTTCAGATCTAAAGTATATGTTAGATCATATTATAGATCTTGACATGGGAGTCTAGATTAGATGTTATACATATAAATTAGGTTAAATTATTTAATCTAATACTTTCACTACATAAAATTTTAAAATTACATGCATAGTACTACCAGTATTTTTTTTAGAAGAGTCATCCTCAAGTGAAGAAGAGATAAACTTATGCTTGATGGCTGATAATGAAGAGGCAAGCTCAATTCAAGCCAATGATTTTATCTTTGATGAATTATATGATACATTCTATGAATTATTTAATAATTTTAAAAGGCTATCTAAAAGGAATAAAGAACTTAAAAAAAAAATCAAAATTTGAGTAAAGATAAAGGTAGATTAGAAGAAGATAATAAAAAATTGCAAACTAAACAAGATGACTTAATTAAACAAAATAAAAGTCTACCAAAAGAAATAGATAGACTAAAACCCATAGTAGATGAAAAAAATGAATTACTAGTTAAACAAAAAGATTTGTTAGAAAATAATGAAACTTTAAAAAAATGAAGTAAATGAACTAAAATCAATTGTAGGTAAATTCTCCATTAGTTCACAAAATTTGTATATGTCAATAGATAAACAAAAAATGATATCTAAAGCTAACTATAACTCCTTTGCGAAACTAAAGTCTTTAGAAATTTCAATTGACAAATATCATTTTGATAAAAAAATTATTATATGCTTTAAATGCAACAAAGCTAAGCATAAATCATTTGATTATTGGGTTAATACATATAACAATAAAAGGATCAAGCAAATTTGGATTTCAAAAGGAACCATTGATACTAACCTCAAAGGATCCATATTAGCTTGGGTATCAAAATATACTTGATCTTTGTGAGTGCAGGTGTGCTTGACATCCCTCTAATCCAAAAGAGAATGATATCTTAATTGTGGTGCTCAAGGTACAAAATGGAAGATGGAGGAGTTAAAACTCTTGAAGATATGTTGGTCTCGATAAATTGATAATTACTCCTACATTTAATTAGAAAGTATACTAAAATATTGATGCATAATTTGAGTATTAGCAAATTACAAGTCAAATGATTTAATATTTTATCTTATTGATTTTGATGATGTTTGAGTATTATGATTGATTATGATTGAAGATATATTGAATAAAACTGATTTATGAACTATCATGATTAAAGTTTGAGAATAATTTGAAATAATGATATATTTGTGCTCGATAAGCTAAATTTTTTAAAAAAATATTTTTCAAACTTAATTGGTATCTTGAATCATCATAAATACTTATAATGATGGTAAGAGAGAGAAAATTTGGTAAATGGAGAAAACAAATTTGACATATCAAATTACATCGAAATCTTGTCATAATGTGATATTTTTTATAATGTGATATCAATTTAGATATGAGATATAAAATTCAATAATGATAAGAATTAATTTAGTTATATCAAGAGTAAGCAAGGAATGAAACTAAGAAATTTAGATTATAGTAAGGTGGAGCAAATTTTGAATAAAAATTAAACTCAATTGATTATAATATTAAGGGGGAGCTTAGTGCTTTTGGATTGTTAAAGAAAAATTTACTTTATTGATTTTATTGATTACCTCCTTTTGAGTTATTCTTTTTGATGCTGTCACAAAGGGAGAGAATTATTGTTGAGCATATTTTTAAGCTTAATTAGAATGAAGTATGTTTTTATTGTTTAGTAATTTCATGCTTTATAAATATGTAATTTTTTAGAAGCTCACTATATATAATTAGAATAAAATATATTTTTATTGTTTAGTAGTTTCATACTTTATAAATATATAATTTTTTGGAAACTCACTATATATTATTTTGTATATACTCAAAAATTTTGTCATCATTAAAAAGGGAGAGATTATTGATCCAAAGATTGATTTTGATGATGACAAAGAGTTTTGAGTATAAATTATAAAGTCTACCTTTGTTTATGAGGACGTACAGATTTATTATTCTTTGTGCTCACTCAAAATAAAAGATTCAAGATTTGTCAAGGACTAGACAAAAGAATTACCACTCAAGACTAAGTAAAGAATATCTAGACTTATCAAACCTTGGAAGGAATTTTAAAGAGGATTTGATCAAGTTAAGAAGGTAAGTCTAGCATTAAAACCAAATAAAAAAAAAAGTGTCAAAGATCTCATGGCATGCTTGGCATGCCAGCTGAGTTGACCCAGTGGATATCTGAGCCGATTCAATCTCAGTAACAGAACGTCATATTTTGGAAAATAAGAGACATAGCCACCCAAAATCAGGTGAGTCGACCAAGATAGGGTCTTAGTCAACTCAGTTAGAAAGTTAGTCGATTCAATTGTAGAGAAGCAGTAAAAGATAGAAAGTTCATTTTTCAGTCACCTGATATTGAGTCGACTCAGAGAATTTTGTGTCGATCTAGTAAGGGACTTAGTCGACTCAGAGAAAAATTAGTCGACTTAGTCACTGTAATGATTAGTTTTTAGATCTGCACGGTTTTGCTTTCAACTTACTCCCAATGGCTATTTTGTTCATTCCAATGGTTAGAATACTAAATACAGCCATACCAGATGACTTAAAGTGGTGGAAAACTTCAAGGATATAAAAAAGAATCCTTGGGGAAGAATTGAAAAGCTTTTGGAGAGTTTATTGAGTATCCATTGAGAAACCTAAGAAGTGAGCTGAAAAGAAAAGAGGTTATTTTTAGAGTTAATCTTTATCCTTCTACTACAAATCATCCTCATGTAGGGATTTTATGGTGCCCCCATTATTAGATATATGTCTTAGAAGTCAATATGGCTGACACATTATAATATAGCTAGGACACAATTTTGTAGAGTATACATTGATTTGATCAATAAAAGGGCAAATTTATTTTTCATTCAAGTGTGATGTATCCTTGAATCGATCATGAAATTAACTTTTCGATATATATTCTTAAAGTATTGAAAATTAGAGACATATATTTAATTCCTAAATGGTTTCGATCATAGAATCATCATGAGGACGGTGATCGATTCGGATAGACCGATGCACAGATCGCTTCCTTCGAGATAGATGAGTCTCTGGTCTACAGTGTTCGAGTAGCTTTTCCAGATTGTGAATGTCAGAAAACAGCAAGGATTAGGTCATGGAGGTCCTTGAAGGCTAGCAACCAAGCAAAACAAAAATAGTCTTTAGGATTTCAGCATCCTTGTAAATCCTGTCAGTAAGATTTCCTTTTATGATTTGAACCCCTTCTCCATCAGATCTGAAATCCATCTTTTGAGACCTAGAAGTACTCTTGATGAAGCCTTAAAAAGATAAAAATATGAGACCTGAAACTCTTCTTGGGCGGCCAAGAGGGGGTGCTCAAAATAGGGGCGTGCACAAAGGGGAGGCGCTGGTTTCTAGCACTTCCTTTCTTTCTTTTTTGGGGTGGCGGCCAAAAAATCCTAGGCTTCTTGGTTCTAGGATGTGGAGAAGATCAGAGAGAGACAAAATAAGAGAGAGAAAGTTAGAGAAAAAATAATTTTGTATTCCTTTTGATCTTTCGAGTCCAAATACAATGTATATTTATATACAAGATCAATGTGACCCAACCCAAAAACTCTCTTGGCTAACTCAATACAAGATTGTGCTCATCCAAACCCATGTACACCCATGACTTGACGAATATCATAATATTAAACTCAATCCTAGTCTAAATATAAATTAACCTCTCAAGAATCAAAATCTCTAGACCTCAAGATCCGAAAGGCTGACAGCCTTTCATCCTTGGGCCCAAACTAGCCCTAGAAACCCCATGACCACCTCATGGACTTGGAACCTTGGCCTTAGCCTTAGACCCTTGAGCCTTGAGAGCACCACATAAAGCCCAACAATCTCCATCTTGATGCCCCAAGACCTCAACCAACTCTGTCCTGTCTATCAAGTACATCAGCGTCATACATTTTTGAAAGCTGTCCCGTGGAAGTACCTTCATCAGTGCATCCACTAGATTCTCCTTGGTGTGGACCTTCACCAGCTCCACCTCTCCTTCTTCCACAAGCTCTCTAATCTAATGAAACCTGATATCAATGTGCTTCATCCTAGCATGGTAGATAGAGTTCTATGCAAGTAACAGTGCACTCTGACTGTCACAGTGCACCTTGACAGCCTCCTGTGTGAAGCCCATCTTCAACACCAAACCCTTCAGCCATAGAGCCTCCTTCGCTACCTCCATAACTCCAATGTACTCTACCTTAGTTGTGGATAAGGCCGTGATGGGATGCAAGCATGATCTCTATGAAATGGGACCTCCAAACAAGCTAAATACAAAATATGTTGTCGACCATCGGGTATCCACGTCTCCACCAAAATCAACATCCACAAACCCTCCTATCAGCCCCCGAGCCTCTTTGGATGTATTGGAGAGTTTCTCAGTACCTCCTCATTGTCTGTAGCAGATGCCAACTCCAACAATACCCACCAAGAATCTAAAGATCCCCTTCAGTGCTCGTCAGTGCTCCCTGTCAGGTTGCACCATGAACCTGCTGATCTGGCTCACTACGTGGGTGATTTTCGGCCTACAACACATCATGGCATACAAAAGGCTTCCTACACTAGAGGCATATGGCACTCTCTCCATCTCCTGAGCCTCCACCTCAGTCTGTGGTGACATCATCTTCGAGAGTCTAAAGTGTCTGGCGAGTGGCAGCTCCATCAGTTTCGCTTCCTTCATCCCGAACCTCTTTAAGACCTTCATGATGTAACCTCTTTGAGATAAATGTAGCACCCTTTTGGCTCGATCTCTGAAGATTTTCATACCTAAGATCTTCCTCGCAGGTCTCAAATCTTTCATCTCAAACTCTCAAGATAAAGCTACCTTTAGTTCCTACACAACCTTTCTACTCTTGCATGCTATAAGCATGTCATCCACATACAAGAGTAGAAACATCCTAGACCCATCCTTCAAAGATTTAATATAAACACAAGAGTCATACTCGCACTTGAAAAGTCTGATGCTCCTCACATAAGAATCAAACTGTTTGTACCATTATCTCGGCGACTGCTTCAGCCTGTACAGTGATTTCTGTAATAAACAGACCTTCCCTTCTACTCCTAGCTCTCGAAACCCAGGTGGCTGCTCCATGTAGATGCTCTCCTCTAGGTGGCCATGGAGGAACACCATCTTGACATCCATCTGCTCCAGCTCCAAGTCCTGAGCTGCAACAATGCTCAACAGCACCCTAATGGAAGTATGCCTAATGACGGGAGAGAAAATCTTACTGAAGTCAATGCCTTTCTTCTGGGAGTATCCCTTAGCCACTAACCTCATCTTGTACGTGATACCTTCCTACTCTGAAGGCCCCTTGTTTTGTTGGTAAACCCACTTGCAACCAATGGGTTTCTTCCCTTGTGGCAACTGCACTAATCACCACATCTCATTCTTATAGAGAGACTGCTTCTCTTCGGACATTGCTTGGACCCACCTCTCTCTGTTCTGGCTCTCTATAGCCTCTTCGTAGGTGTAGGGGTCCCCATTCACTGTCACCAGGGCATATGACACCATCTTTTTGAAGCCATATCATTCTGGTTGCCTGACGTTCTTTTTGAGCTTGTGTAGTGCAACCTCGATATCCGTCCTAGGTCTAGTTTGCTCCTACCAGACCTCCTGGCTTCTTTCATCCATCTGAGCTCTTTCCACCTATGAAGATACCTTTTGGGAGTGCTCCACTTGAATACCAAGTCCTTCTGATGCACTTGCAAGTGGCAAAATAGAATAGGATGTTAGTTATCCAGCACTGCCTTGCTGGACCTCCTGCTGCTCCTCCATGACATCTCGCCTTTGGAGAACTGAATTTTTATCAAAGGAGATATCTCTACTGATAAAAACCTTCTTCTCCAAGGGATCCTATAGTCGATATCCCTTAACTCCTCGTGGATATCCCAAGAACACCTTCTTCCATGATCTGGCATCCAATTTGCTCTGCTCACCAGCACTGATGTGTACAAATGCCGTGCACCCAAACACCCTTAGATGTATCAGCCCAATCTTCCTTCTAGACCACTTGTCCTCTGGAATACCACCATCTAACTTAGTATGAGGTGAACGATTCACCAAATAACAAGCTGCATCCACCGTATCAACCCACAACACCTTAGGAAGCCCTGCCTACAGTCTCATGCACTATGCCTTTTTCATAAGGGTTCTGTTCATCCTCTCGACTATCCCATTTTGTTGAAGAGTCTCTCTCATCAAGAAGTACCTTTTGATGCCACACTCCTCACAAAAAATCTGAAACTCCTTACTGGTGTACTCCCTGTCATTGTCGGACCGCAGACACTTCAAACTCTGACCTGTCTCCTTCTCCACCTCAGCTTTTCATATCTTGAATTTGGTGAAGACTTCTGATTTATTCTTCAAGAAGTAGACCCATACCTTCTTTGAAAAATTATCTATAAAGATCAAGAAGTATCTTACCCTATTTCTGGTAGAAATCGGGGCCGTTCCCCACACATCAGTGTGAACTAGTTCCAGTGGGGCTGCATTGCGGGCTGAACTGCTGGCAAACTATACTCTCCTCTACTTTTCTATTTGGCATGGCTCACATACCTCTGAAATACCTCCATCTAGATCTGGAATCAGACCATGCTTGCTCAACTCCTTCATCCCACGATCTCCCATGTGGCCTAGGCGGTAGTGCCACGATCGGTGAATCCCTTGCTGGTCCTACGCTGCTGCTGCTGCATCAAATTCTTTGGTTATCATAGATCCTTCCATCCTATAAAGATTATTCTCCATCCTTTTACCTCTCATCACTACCATGGCTCTATTTGAGATGTTCAACACCCCACTCCTGGCACGATAGCTGAAGTTGTAGCGACTCCACTTCAGATAATCAAGTGACACGAGATTCTTCTTCAGATCTGAGATGTGCTTCACATTAGTGAAAGTCCATACCATCCCATCAAACATCCTCAATTGAATGCTTCCAATACCAACAACTCTATATAGGTGATCATCTCCAAGTGTCATGCTCCCTTCATCCGTCTTGATGTATGTAGCGAACCAAGATTAGTTTGGGGGTGTAAGGATGCGAACAGGCTGAATCCAGGGTCCATACATCTGTGTTTTGCTTGTGACCATCTGATACTACCAAGAGGTCATCCTCTACCTCACTATCAGCCACTGTACTCAGTGCATCAGATCCTCTCTTATCTCCCTTCTTGTTCTTCCACTGCGGGCAATCTCATTTGAAGTGTCCGATCTCGTTGCACTTGTTGCATCTGACTTCTTTCTTGCTTCTGCTCTTCCAAGACTTTGACCATCCCCTTAACTTGCCTCTTTCCCTTCCTCTTTTAGATCTCTCCTCCATGGCCAAGCCCTCCTGGGGAGCACCTTTTTTGGTTAGTTTCTCTCACTGTTCATTGGACCGCAGCACCGAGACCATGTCTTCATACTCTAAGATCTCCTTATCATAGAGTAGCATCATCACTAATGGATCATAAGAAGGGGGCAGCAAGCATAGCAGTAGCAACGACTTATCTTCCTCCTTTATCTTCACCCCGATGTTCAGCAACTCATTGCACATCTGGTCAAATTTTTGGATATGACCCAAGACATCTCCACCTCTTGCATCCGAAAGCTATATAGTCTCTTCTTCAACATCAACTTGTTACACATATTTTTCCCCATATACATGGTATGCAACTTCAACCACAAGCATTTTGGGGTCCTCTCCTCTAACACCGAATAGAGCACCACATCCGTCAAACATCTTCTAATCACAGAACAAGCCTTCTTCTTCAGGGACATCCACTGACAATCCATCATCCCTTCAAGCTTCTCCTTTACTACCCGATCCAGATCTACTTGAACAAAAGATCTTCTACCTGAACTTTCCACATGAAATTTTTTTTTTTCCATCAAACTTCTCAAAATCAACCTTTATGTTGCTTTCCTTGGTTGGATCTAATTAAAAAACACAACAAACCTCCAAGAGATTTAAGAAATACCTTGACAGGTCCTTGCTGAAATTTCAGCCTTTGAAGATCTTCAACTTCTGGAGTCTCCTTCTTTCTCCACACAACTCATGCTCTGACACTAATTATTCGAGTAGCTTTCCCAGGTTGTGGATGTTAGAAAATAGTAAGGATCAGATCATGGAGATCCTTGAAGGTCAGCAACCAAGCAAAACAAAAACAACCTTCAAGATTTCAGTAGCCTTGTAAATCCTGTCAGCAAGATTTTTTTCTATGATTTGAATCCCTTCTCCACCATATCTGAAATCTACCTTTTGAGATCTGGAAGCCTCCAAAAAATAAAAAGATGGGACCTAGAACTCTTCTTGGGTGGCCAAAAGGGGGCGCTCAAAACAGGGGCGTGCACAAAGGGGGGTGCTGGTTTCTAATGCCTCCTTTCTTTCTTTTTTGGGGTGGTAGTCAAGAAACCCTAAGTTTCTTGGTTCTAGGATGTGGAGAAGACCAGAGAGAGAGAAGAAAGAAGAGAGAGAAAGTTAGGGAGAAAATAATTTTGTATTCTTTTCGATCATTCGAGTCCAAATACAATGTATGTTTATATACAGGGTCAATGTGACCCAACCCAAAAACTCTCTTGACTAACTCAATACAAGATTGTACTCATCCAAGCCTATGTACACCCATGACTTGACTCAATCTCATAATCTTAAACTCAATCCTAGCTCAAATATAAGTTAGCCCATCAAGGTCCAAAATCTCTAGACCTCAAGACTCGAAAGGCTGACAACCTTTCATCCTAGGGCCCAAACTAGCCCTAGAAACCCCATGACCACCTCATGGACTTTGGACCTTGGCCTTAGTCTTAGTTTTTTAAGCCTTGAAAGTACCACATAAGGCCTAACATATAGTGTAGAGACACTGAGCGATGAGTGTGGGTAGTTGTTAGAGAATAACTAGTACTGAGTGTGACCATACGAGAGATCACTTAGATTTCTACTCAATCGTCAGTGATTATCTCGATACTGTAGTTGTGTGAATGATCCTTTGATCTGAGATGATATGACTGCTTATAGTGAAGCTACTAGAGTTTGACTGCTATATATCTATAGTCTCAATGAGCCTTTATAGTGGATGTTGGCGACAGCTGGTCAAATATAAAAGTAGGGTGTGCATCAAGATAGGATCTATCAATCTTGATAGAGAGGAGTATTCCTATAAGATTTGAGAGGCTAAGTCCCAGAGTTAGTGGCTACAGCAGTGTGATTCATGAAAAAAAAAATTTATAAGAATCACAATTAGACTTGAGCTGACTGAAATTATTATATGACTAATGTTGAGATTTGACAATTTATCCATGACCTGCCATCTAGTTGGAACTCATGATAGAGGGACTGAATTACACGTTAACTACACCTTGAGGTTCTTTTCGGTTCTATTGAGTTACCACTACATACTGCTAGGTGTCATTGATGGATTGTGAGAGCTCACTAGAGTTGTTCTGGATTGATAATTTTTGATGAGTTAAAGTAGAATTATTTCGATCTATTGAAAAGAGTTTCAATGATACTTTGATAGAGATCATTGCATATCTCACTACCAGATAGAATTGAACCTATAGGATCACACAACAAAGACATTAGATCTTGTTGGGTATAAAATACCATCAGTCGAAGTTCTCAACGGGATTAACCCTCGCGAGTCTCCTCCGACTCCGGCTGCAGACAGACCTCGTCTGGACTCCTACGGGAGCCGGACTCCGCCCACAACTCTAACTGCCAAGTAGACTCCGCCCGGACTCCTACGAGAGCCGGGCTCCGTCACCAACCTCAACTGCTGGTAAGCTTCGTCCGGACTCCTGCGGGAGCTGGACTTTGCCCCTGACTTTAATTGCAGGAAGACTCCGCCCGGACCCCTACGGGAGTCGGGCCTCGTCCCCGACTCTGGCTGCAGACAGACCTTGTCCGGACTCCTACGGGAGCCGGACTCCGCCCACAACTTTGACCGCAAGCAAACTTCGCCCGGACTCCTACGGGAGTCGGGCTCTGTCACCAACTTCAACTACTGGTAAGCTTCGTCCGGACTCCTACGGGAGCCGGACTTCGCCCCTAACTTTAATTGCAGGAATACTCCACCCGGACCCCTACGAGAGCCGGGCCTCATCCCCGACTCTGGCTGCAGACAGACCTTGTCCGGACTCCTACAGGAGCCGGACTCCACCCATAACTCCGACCGCAAGTAGACTCCGCCCGGACTCCTATGGGAGCCGGGCTCCGTCCCCGACCTCAACTGCTGGAAGGCTTCGCCCGGACTCCTACGGGAGCCGGACTCCGCCCTCGACTTTGACTGCTGGTAAACTCCGTCCGAACTCCTAAGGGAGCCAGACTTCGCCCTTGACTTTGAGTGCAGGTAGACCTCACCCCGGCTCCTACGGAAGCCAGACCTCGTCTCCGACTCTGACTGTGGAAAGACTCCGTCTGGACTCTCACGGGAGCCAGACCTCGTCCCAACTTCGGCTGAAGGAAGACTTCGTCCGGACTCTTACGGGAGCCAGACTCCGGGCTCCTCTCAAACGGGTAGCTAACCACCCCTCTCCGCCAGACACTCCAGTCGAACTTCAGCCGACAGTTCTGCACTCCCTGGCGTGACGCAGCAACAGCCATGACTCTGCTCCACTTTCTGTGACAGATTCCGTGCGGCTCCATTACTCCCTGGCAGACCGCTATGATGCCCATGATCCTGCTCCACTTTCTGCGATGGATACTGCGCGATTCTTCCATCCTCTGGCAAGTCACGACAACGGACGTCACTCCACTCCCCGCGACAGACTCCACGTGGCGTGTCCCGGTGATAGCCACGATTCCACCCCACTACTCTTCGCAACAAACTCCCCCTGACTCTGGACAGCCCACTGCTAGATGGTTACAGACATCGCTATCAGTCTGTTGCTCCCTCTGCCTATAAAAGGGAGACCCCAGATACGTTATTCTCTAAGCTCTCATTTTTACCTAGAAACTCTGCTAAAATCTCCATTCGAGCACTCCATTCCCGTTGAGGCAGAGAACTGACTTGAGCATCGGAGGGTCTTGCTAGGGCAACCCCACCTCCGATTTAGACTTCTTTTGCAGGTCCCGGCGGTGACCGTGACTCCAGCTTCTCCGACGTAAGTAGATTTTTACACCAACAGGATTGCCGCTAGAAGGAGGGCTTGAACCTTCGCGGTGCCATTGTTCTTAAAGGAGTGCTCAACGGGATTGCCCCTAGGCGTCTTTGCCATGCTCCCCTCCCCTCCGACAGTCCCCCACTTGGTCTTTGCCCGATGCCTCCCTGCAAGGCATCCACGCGACGATCCACGACCTCCGCGGCCAGATCTTAGGCTCCGACCTCACCTCCAATTTTCCAGCCTCTTCCTCCTCCTTCGACGATGGTGGTCAGTGCGGAGCAATTTGATCTGCTGGCACAGCAGGTCAGAGGCCTCACTGAAGCTGTACAAGCCATACAGCAGCAGCAGCAGCCGCAGGCATCAATGCGCCTAGAAAGGGTGTCACCGGAATGCCAGAATCCGGTAGTGGGGCGGGCCACTTGGGCCAGCTGCCCCATCTTTCCTGGGAAGACGAACCCGAGGGTGGAGAGCCCTCAATCGGATCATGACTCCACCCCTGGAAGATCCCTGCCTCCATTCTGCCAGAGGACCCTCGAGACCCGGAGTCGAGAAGATTTCCTGGATCGGAGACTCCAGAAGATGAACCGGTGGATCGAAGAACTCCGCCATGCTCCCCCCGCTTACGGTGAGGATATTTGCACTGACCCCCCCTTTTCTCAAATGATCATGCAGGAACTGATCCCGCCAAACTTCAAACTCCCCCAGTTCGAAAGCTACGACGGGACTTCAGACCTAGTTGATCATCTGGAAGCCTTTCGGATGATGATGCTGCTTCATGGCGCACCCGACGCCATCCTGTGCCGAGCCTTCCCCTCCACCTTGAAGGGAGCTGCGAGAAATTGGTACTCGGCACTGAAGCTGGGTACCATCTTTTCCTTCGATCAGATGAGCCACCAATTTGTGGCCCATTTTGTCAGTAGCCGATGCCCCCGGAAGGGCTCAGAGTCCCTCATTAATATCAGACAGAGGGAGGGGGAGTCCATTCGGGCCTACATCAACTGCTTTAATGTCGCAGCGCTGGAGGTCCGGAATTTGGACCAATCAGTCGCAATGGCCGCTCTGAAGGGCGGCCTTCAAAAGAATGACCTTTTGTTCTCCCTGGAGAAGAAGTACCCCAGGGATTTTGCTGATTTGTTGGCTCGGGCTGAAGGGTACGCCCGAGCGGAAGAAGCCTTCAAAATGAAGGATGAGGAGACCGCGAGAGAGCGGCAGGCGGGAGACTCGAGTAAGCCCGCAGTCGAAAAAAGATCGAGAGAAGCTCGGCCACATTCTCGATCCCCTCCTGGGCACAAGCGTGCCCATACTCCTCCTCGGGTACGTAGGCAGAGAAGTTCGGATCGCGGGGTTCGGTGGGGTTCTCCACCGAGAAGATTCCACAACTACGCCCCCCTCAATGCCTCGAAGACCCAGGTACTGATGGAGGTCAGGGAGCAGCTCCCTAGGCCAGAGAGGATGCGCACACACCCCGAAAAGTGCAACCCCAACAAGTTCTGTCTCTACCATCACAACCACGGCCACGACACGAAGGAATGCATCCAGCTCCGAGATGAGATCGAGGAGCTCATCCGGTGAGGTCGACTCGACAGGTTCATCCAACACCGGCCTGAGGGTAGAGAAGATCGGCCAAGGGCCCTGCCGCAACCTGAATCGCCGAGGGAGGAGCAGTCCGGAGATCGGCGTCCAATCGGGACCATCGACTCCATCACCGGAGGGCCTCAAGGAGGAGCGACCTTCCACGACCATGGAACTCGGAAAACCTGTAAATGTATCGCTTACGACTTTGCCCTGAATCTAAATTCCTTTCGACTTTGCATGTTCTTCCCATTTGGCATGGATTTGTTACGACTGGGGATAACCCCTTCAAACAATTAAAACAAGATTATGTTAGAAACAAGAGGAGAACCTCATCCTAACATAAATAAAATGAAATTCCGATTATCTTAAGATCAGATTGGGGGAGAGGCCCATATAACGGCCCTTAGGCACTCCCATGTCCGTGTTAGGAACAGGAGGAGAACCTCATCCTAACATGAGCAAAGTCAAAGGTCCGGTTCTTTTAGATCAGATGGGGGGAGAGGTCTTATAACGCTCGAATGCGCCCCCACAGCCATGTCAGGAACAGGAGGAGAACCTCATCCTAACATGAGCAAAGTCAAAGGCTCGATTCTTTTAGACCGAATGGGGAGAGAGGCCTTACAACGCCCGAATACGCCCCCACAGCCATGTCAGAAACAGGAGGAGAACCTCATCCTGGCATGAGCAAAGTCAAAGGCCCGGTTCTTTTAGACCGGATGGGGGGAGAGGCCTTACAACGCCCGAATGCACCCCCACAGCCATGTCAGGAACAGGAGGAGAACCTCGTCCTGACATGAGCAAAGTCAAAGGCCCGATTCTTTTAGACCGGATAGGGGGAGAGGCCTTATAACGCCCTAATGCGCCCCCATAGCCATGTCAGGAATAGGAGGAGAACCTCATCCTGACATGAGCAAAGTCGAAGGCTCGGTTCTTTTAGATCGGATGGGGGGAGAGGCCCTTGCGATGGCCCTTATGTGCCCCACAGCCCCGTTGGAAATAGGAGGAGAACCTCGTCCTAACCTGAGCTGAGATCGACTACATCAGGAATGGAAGGAGAACCTCATCCTGATGGTGACGAAACCCGACTGCCCAATAAGATCGGATGAAGGGGAAAGGCCCCTCAGCGGCACCTCTACACTTCTACGCAACCCCGCGAAAGGCAAGGGGAGGACCCTCACTCCGAAAGGAGGGGAGAAATTAAAAAGGAAAGCGACGAACTACATCGAAAACAGATGAAGGATGAACAATGCCAAAGACGTAAGGAACCTCATCTTAACAAAGACAGGAAGTTCCTACCAGGTGCCCCCGACCTCTAAGAGGGCTCTCGACACAGGTCAAGAAAACAGCGACACCTTCGGGGTAATGCGGAGATCGGACCACCAAGCTCGAGCCTATGGCCATGGACGATGAGGAAAGTAAATCAGCATGTCAATGACTGGACACCTCCAAACGACGTCAACGTCGGACAAGTCAAAAAGCCAGAGAAGTTCGATGGGCGACAATTTAATACAGTACGCAGATGAGGTAACGCAAAATCTCCTTTTCATTGTATTTGCAAAATA
This sequence comes from Elaeis guineensis, assembly GCF_000442705.2. Lineage (NCBI taxonomy): Eukaryota > Viridiplantae > Streptophyta > Magnoliopsida > Arecales > Arecaceae > Elaeis > Elaeis guineensis. Next base: position 12,091,903 of record NW_027332424.1, read on the forward strand.
TACACCATGAAGCCCAGAAGGCCAAAGGAAGAAAAGCAAAACGACAAAAGCAAGACAAAACAACAAAAGAGAAAATGTACGCATGGAAAGACGGAAGGCCAAAAAGAGCCCTAGGGAAGCCCCGCTCCTTCCGACCTAGAGTTATCTGCTTCACCCCTTATCCAGGATTGCCTCAGATTTTTAACTTCTTCTTCTAGCTCTGTCTTTTTCAACAGTGCATCCTGGAGTGCTCGATGAAGTCGCTAGCTTTCGTTCTCCGCCTCTCGATGCCTCTTTCTCAGGACCTCAGATTCTGCCTCCGCGTCCGTGACGGCCTACTGCTCGTATGCCAGCTGGATCTTCAATTACTGTAGCTCAGCCGTCCTTTTCTCGAGGGCGACAGAAAGCCCTTCGGTGGTTTCTCTTAGGGACTGGAGTTCATTGGAATCCCGAGAAGAAGCAAGCTGAGCCCTGTCAGCCAGCTGCCTCTGAAGATGGGGGACTTCGTCGGCCGCCACCCTGAGTCTCCCTTTATATTCATCCACCTGCCTGCGCCAACCGGCCCGATGCACGTCGTAGCTCACCTCGGCATCCTGAAGCTACTGTTGAAGGTCGGAGACCTTCTTCGACCACTCCCGATCGCCGTCGGCCCGAGCCAAGAATCGGGACAAACTTCCTTCCAACTGGCCAATCCTCTCCTGCGCAGCTGACAGTTCCACCCTGAGAGAGCTGATCTTGGCAGCTTGAGCCCAAATTCGATCACTGGCACTCTTCTTGTGTTCCTCAAGTTCCTTCGCGAAGTCTGCCTTCCTCCGGCTGTACTCCATGATCCCCTTCACGTGGAGATTCCGAAAGTGGGTGTCCTTCGAGGTGGCTTCAGAGTAACCCTCCCTTAACCTGCGAAGCTCGCCTTCCATCTTCTTTGACCTTTTTGTCGCATGAAGAACCTCCTTCTTCAGTCGCTGGATCGTGGACTTCAGCAGGATCCCCTGGGGCAGGGGAAGTGCCTTGGCAGGATACTACCATCGAGAGACAGAAGCGTCAAGGTGCGTCTCATTGCAGAAAGAAAAATAAAAAGGGGGGAAGGGTGAGAAGAGAAGCCATCCACGGTAAGAAATTCAACTTTATTGATTGAATGATTCTTGAAGACAAAAAGGAAAAGAAAAATTACAGTAAAAGAAAGATACAAGGTCGGAGGTCTCAGACCTCAGAAGCAGGAGTTGGAGAGCTCGGTGTTCCTGGGGGGGCTGCGGCAGCAGTAGCGACAGGAGAAGGACCGGCCTCATCCTCAGACTCCTCGCCCAAGAAGCTGAGGTCGAGCTCGAAAAATATCCTGGCCACCTTCTTCTGGCAGAGCTCGAACCCCTTGATGAATGCTTTTTGGCCGAACCTGACGTTCAGGTCCCTCATCTCTGCGGAGGTCTTGAACTCCTCCACTGCAAGAACCCTGGCCTCATAGACCAGGACCAAAATCTGCTCTGCCAAGTTGGCGACCTCAGCCTCCGCTTTCTTCACCGTCTCCTCCGAGGTCTGCCTCTCTTCCTCCCGGGCCTGCTTTTCTCTCTCCAGGGCCTCTTGGAGGGTAACTACTTCGGCTGCTTTTTCTTTGAGGTGAGCGACCTCGGCCCGACGATGCTCCTCCACCTGGATGGCATCCCTCCTCGCCCGATTCGTCGCCTCGATATTGGTGAGGAGCTGGTGCCCAATCTGCAAGGGCGGCTAGGGGATCAGAACAAGGGTCGAATAGTCGGTTAAATGAAGATTTGTTTACCTTGAGAAAGGACCCTAGGGAGTCCCAAACCCGCTGCTCAGGATCGATGCGATCGATCCTCTCGACGACTTCAGGCAGAATGCAGCCGTCGATCAACCGCTTGATCAAGTCCCTGTCATTGAAGGGATTCTCTGGCTCCTTTTTGGAACCGAGGGACTCGTCAGCGATGGCTCGATGGCTACTCACCTTGTGGGCCACCGACTTCCTTCTCCTCCCCCTCTCGACTACGGGTGCCTCCGTGGAGCGGACCTCCGAAATGGGAGCCCCAGTCGGTGGACTCCTTGAAGAGGCTCGGGGGGCCGTTGGTTCGGCATCCGAAGGAATGTCGATCGCGGGGGCCGCCTGGATAGGTGCGGCCAGGCTCGTCTCCTCCACCCTGGCCTTCTTTGCTGATCCGGAGACCGCGGCAGCTTTTCTTTTGTGGGCCTTGAGGCCCCTAGCGAGCATCCGTGCTGCTTCGGCATCCATTCTTAAAAAAAAAAAAAAAAAAAAAAAGAGATCAGAAATCAATAATGGGATGAAAAAGGAAGGAGTGGCACACAAAAAAAAAAAGAGAAAGAAGAGAGAAGAAAAAGAAAGAAAAAGAAGAAGGACAGAAGAAAAGAAGAGAAAGGAAAAGATGGAGTACTCGCAGGATCCTGGGGGCTCAGGCCGATGTTGAACAAAAATTGATCCCTCAGAAGGTTGGGAAGGGAAGGAGCGGAATAGTCAAGAAGCTTCCGGACGACCTAGAGGTCATCCTCCCCCAGGCTGGGAGCCCGGCGGACAGAGTCCCTCAGAGAGCCCCAAGGGGGCAGCCCCAGCCTCAAGGTCGGGCAGTGGACGAAGAGGTATTTCCCCTTCCAGTTGTGGATTGAAGAGGGGGCACCTTTCAGCAACCCCTTCTTGCCAAACTGAGGAGAGAAATACCACTAGTCCTTCACCGAAGGGTGACGCTTGAAGGTATAGAAATGCCTAAACAGAGAGAGGGACGGCTGGACCTCGACTACGTGGCAAAGGGAGAGAAACCCTATCAAAAACCTAAAAGAATTCGGAGCAACTGAAGTCAAAGAGATATCTAAGAACCGGAAGAGGGTGACGACAAAGGGTGGAAGCGAAAGCCGGAGTCCGGCACGGAATGCCTCCTGATACAGGCAAAAACGATCGGATGGGGGAGCGCTAGCTTGGTCGGAGGGGCCAGACAGCTCCAGGTCATACTCCGGAGGAACTCCATACTGAACCCTTATCAGAAGGAGTTCATCCGGAGTCAGGGAGCAGGGAATGGCACCCGGTACAAAAACCGGGCGAGGCCCCACCCCAGGTGCGGGTTCATCTACAGAATGGGGGACCTGGGGGGTTGAGGCGGAAGAACTCTCGGAACCGCTGGAAGCGAAAGTACCAGAAGATATTTTGAATACCTTCAAATGAAGACCCTAATGATCCCGAAGAAAATGGACGGGACAAAGGATGAGAGGTCACAGGAGACTAACTCAGAGGAATACGACAGAAAAAAATGGCAAAGAAAAGGCCCCTAAATGGCGGGAAGAAAAACGAAGGTTCTGGGACTAACCTAGATCGCTCTGAGGGATGCAGAGGGGTGAGGACAGGGATGACTCGAAGGATGCCTATGGCCCAAGAAGACGCCAAGAGAATCAGGGCTCTCGAAGAAAGGGCAGATACCGATAGAACTCTCAAGCGAAATAGGGCCCCTAAAGGCGTAAGGACGGGTTTAAATAGATCCTGGGATCTAGCACCATAATGATCGCGAATCCCCCCAGACCGGCCTGCGCTCGACACGTGTCCTACTCACCACGACAGGCGACTAAAGTGGCTGACGACTGATAGAGCCATTACTGCATCGTACCTGGGCCAGCGCACCAGCAGGAATTTCGAAGGGTGTCTTCGTATCACCCCGATTCGAAAAGACTCCAGCACGCGCACATTTAATGCAAAAATATCTGAGGGCGGCCGTGCACAAGATTCAAGGGGGCAACTTCGATTGTGCAAACCTCTCTGTACTTCTTTCATTCGAAATTCAAACTCGAAAGTAGGAGGACTGGTGTTGGGTATAAAATACCCTCAGCCGAAGTTCTCAACGGGATTAACCCTCGCGAGTCTCCTCTGACTCTGGCTGCAGACAGACCTCGTCCGGACTCCTATGGTAGCCGGACTCCGCCCACAACTCCAACTGCCAAGTAGACTTCGCCCGGACTCCTACGGGAGTCGGACTCTGTCACCAACTTCAGCTGTTGGTAAGCTTCGTTCGGACTCCTACGGGAGCCGGACTTCACCCCTGACTTTAATTGCAGGAAGACTCCGCCCGGACCCCTACGGGAGCCAGGCCTCGTCCCCGACTCTGACTGCAGACAGACCTTTTCCGGACTCCTACGGGAGCCAGACTCCGCCCACAACTCTGACCGCAAGCAAACTCCGCCTGGACTCCTACGGGAGTCGGGCTCCGTCACCAACTTCAACTGCTGGTAAGCTTCGTCCGGACTCCTATGGGAGCCGGACTTCGCCCTTGACTTTAATTGCAGGAAGACTCCACGCGGACCCCTACGGGAGCCGGGCCTTGTCCCTGACTCCAGCTGCAGACAGACCTTGTCCGGACTCCTACGAGAGCCGGACTCCTCCCACAACTCTGACCGCAAGCAGACTCCGCCCGGACTCCTACAGGAGCCGGGCTCCATCCCCGACCTCAACTGCTGGAAGGCTTCGCCCGGACTCCTACGGGAGCTGGACTCCGCCCTCGACTTTGACTACTGGTAAACTCCGTCCGAACTCCTAAGGGAGCCAGACTTCGCCCCTGACTTTGAGTGCAGGTAGACCTTACCCCGACTCCTACGGGACCCAGACCTCGTCTCCGACTCTGGCTGCGGGAAGACTCCGTCCGGACTCTCACGAGAGCCGGACCTCATCCCCAACTTCGGCTGAAGGAAGACTTCATCCGGACTCTTATGGGAGCCGGACTCCGGGCTCCTCTTAAATGGGTAGCTAACCACCCCTCTCCGCCAGACACTCCAGCCGAACTTCAGTCGACAGGTCTGCACTCCCTGGCGTGACACAGCAACGGCCATGACTCTCTCCACTTCCTACGATGGATTCCGCACGGCTCCATTACTCCCTGGCAGACTGCTATGATGCCCATGATCTTGTTCCACTTCCTGCGATGGATACCGCGCGATTCTTCCATCCTCTGGTAAGTCACGACAACGGACGCCGCTCCACTCCCCGTGACAGACTCCACGTGGCGTGTCCCGGTGATAGCCACGATTCCACCCCACTACTCTTCGCAACAAACTCCCCATGACTCTGGGCAGCCCACTGCCAGACGGTTACAGACATCGCTATCAGTCTGTTGCTCCCTCCGCCTATAAAAGGGGGACCCCAGATACGTTATTCTCTAAGCTCTCATTTTTATCTAGAAACTCTGTTAAAATTTTCGTTCGAGCACTCCATTCCCATTGAGGCAGAGAACTGACTTGAGCGTCGGAGGGTCTTGTCGGACCAACCCCACCTCCGGTTTAGACTTCTTTTGCAGGTCCCGATGGCGATCGTGACTCCAGCTTCTCCAGCGTAAGTAGATTTTTGCACCAACAGATCTAAAATAAGCAATTGAGCTTATGAAGTATCAATTGGATTTAGAGAAATCCTGTTGGGTTTAGGATAACCTTGCTAGCACATGGTTGGACCCAATTATTTCTTCACATTTGAATTTTTTATTTAATAAGATTAATTCAAACTTAATTATCTTCTAATAATCTAAATAAATTAAATTTATTGGGCTTCAATTGTTGGGTGCCTAAGATTTTGGATCAAATGAATTAAGGGTGCAAGTCCTTAATTAATTTCTTTGATAGTTTTGATTGGGTGCCACTTAATTGATCAAGTTGGGCATGTCCATCTATTAGAGGGTGTGTGGATCCTTTATGGGACATCCTATGGGTGCAAAGTGGGGTGTGATTTTGTGGGTGCAAGGGCTCCAATAGTTGGCGCCTAATAGGTTTCCTAAAGAAAGTTAAATAACTAAAGATATAAGGAAACCTAACGCAAGTAGGACCTATATTAAGTGGTTGTTTGGTTTTGAATAAGATTCAAATTTTATATTTATTTAAAGGGGCCTCCCCTAAGATCCTAGACACTTCAACCAACCACCCCATGCCCCCTTAGGAGAGCCCCATGCCCCTCTCTTCTCTTCTCCCTTGGAGCTTCAATGCCCAAAGCTTGGGCATCCTTCTTCTTCCACATCCAAAGGGAGTTGGGCATCCCCCTTGTGTGCTGGTTTCTAGTCTCTAGTAGCAGCGTAATCTAGAGAAGAAAAAGCAAGAGAAGAAGTGAAGAAGAAGATCAAGAAAAGGATCAAAGAGTTGATCGTGATTCAGGCTTCATTCAAATTCGCAGGTTGATTTTTCTTGAAGAAAAAAATTAATTTTAAGAGGATTATTTTAGATTGATCCTAAGTAGATATCCATAGAGGTTGAGTACTTACATGGCTAAGAGAAAGCTTCTTCTCTTTTAGATTCAAATTTGAAGAAAGAAATTATGAAACAGATATGTGATTCGATCATATATTAAATTTCAGTATATGTTCAATTTCAGCATATGAAGTAGATCCTTGAAGTTTATATTTTATACATGCATAATATAGATTAAAAAGAGTTTTTATTTTCTATTTCACTGTAATATTTAGAAAATAAAAATTTTGAAACCTACATGCATACTCCGATATGAAAATTTCAACAGTAGTATCAGAGCCACGGGTTTCATATACATGAAATTGACATACATGTTTTGAAAAGAGTTTTAAAATTTGATTTTTTTTCTTGATACATGAGATGTATAGATAAATATTTTAAATTTTAAATTTATTTTAAATTTAATTATAAAATATATAGTTGATATGTCAAAGCATGTATAGATCTGAATTTTATTCTAGAATGATTTTTAGTTCATAATTATGTGATATGTAGATGCATGCATAAAAATAAAATTTTATTTGACCTGATTTATAATTCATATATGAGATATATGATTATATATTTAGGTCAAAAAATTATTCTCAATATGATTCATGATTTGTATATGAGATATATGATATCATGTTATGATCTAAATTTTTATTTAGATCTAAATTTTATATACATATATGAGGTATATGTTTATATGTTAAATTTAAAAATTAGTTTCATGATTTAAAACTTATCTTTTATGTAAAAAATTTAGATCTAAAATTTAGTTTTAAAATCTAAAATTTTTGTTTATGCATGAGGGTTTTGGTTATGAAAAAAATCAAAAATTAGGTCATGTGATTAGATTGCATCTAAGATTTTTGACTTGAACATTATGGATTTGATTCGATTAAGTAATTGATCAAATCGAGTTAAATATTAATGAAGATTAGATCAATTAAGTTAAATGATCATACAATTATTGTTGATTAAATCAATGGAATCTCATATGTAGAATCGATTAATCTAAGGACCTAATTTGACTCAATGACTTGAGCCTGATTCACTTGAGCTAATCTGTTTGGATCAATTGACCTATTGGTGTCTAAGACAAGTAATTGAGAGTGAAAGAATAATATCCAACAAGCCAATCGCATACGAGATGAGATAAGATGTTTATTCTAATTTATCTTTCAAACTCATATAATTGATATTTATATTATTAATAAAATAGATATTTTTTGATTCATTTTATGCTGCATCTTATTGTTCTTAAGATTATAATGAACTCTATAAGTCTGGACAATAATTTTAGGGCCATGATGAGATCATATTAGTGAGACCTAAATTTTTAATAATCATGACCTAAAATATTCCTAGTCATTGGTACATTGAGTCGGAGATCAATAATATCGGTAAGACTGGCATGTCTTATGTATGCTCAAAAATGAGGATGGTTGATCTCACAACCGCTTGTGTGGTGACACTAATACAAGGATATGAATGCTTATTAGAGAATGAGTTCACTGAATAGACCTATGAGAGAATATCAGATGGAGTCTTATTTACATATCAACTAATATTTTTCTAGTGAGAGTTGCGTAAGTGATCCTTTGACCTGAGATCATCATGGTTCCTCATGTACTTGGATCCATATTTTGGTTCACTACCTAATTTGATTTTTTGATCCTTGTGTGAGGTGTTCTGGATATGATAAAGAGTATGTGAAGATTGTGAGTGATCAATAAGGGATCAGTCACTCCTAATAAGGAGAGCGAACATCCTATGTGATCTCATAGGTCGATGATTTGGAAGTCTTTGATCAAAGCAGGATGATAATTAGAAAAAAATTTCTAATATATCATCAACTAAATCATCACCTTCAAATCGAGATACATAATGATCAGTGATTGGGTTTGATATATTTTCATACCCATAGTTCATCTGGGATGCTGTTTGACTGAAGGATTGAATTACACGATAACTTACCACTGAAGAATATTTTGATAATTTTTTATCAAAATTTTAAATCTTTTGGATAGTCATGACATATTGCTAGACATCAATCTTAACTTATGAATTTGTCAGAATTAAAAGAGTTTAATTCTGGAATCAATTTGGAAGAGTCCAAATTGATTGGGACTCTTTGGGTGATCTAATCTCATTAAATTAAGGTTGCGTCAAAACTCTTGATCCACTATTGGCTAGATTTAGAGCTTAATAGATCACACACTTTGAGATTTAACCTTGATCTAATCTAATTAGAGTTTAATATAAATTTTATGGGTTAATTATGTTGAAAAATATATCTCAAAGTCAATCGTTAGACGATTGTGCTCATCTTGTAAATTATATATGAATTTTTATTAATAAAAATTTGATATTTTTATTACAAATTGATCATCTTTGAACTTCTGTATTGTAATGAAGTCCTTAGGACTATTATTAATCGACAAAGAAGGATTTGTCGTTAAGTTTTAAAAAATATTCGCGATCAAACGATACGCTATTACTAAGATGATAGCGATATCAATAGGTCATTGTGTGCCATATGAGTTGATATCCTCTTAACCAAAGAGTGTGGAGATACTGTTATGGCATGCAGATGAAATATAGAAGTACATTCACATCAAACGTGACCATGTGTCGAGCTCTCTGCTGTCAAGAGTAGCTTGTAAAGGATATGGATATAAGTATCCCTCCGATCTGAGACCATCACGGTGACTTGTAAGCAACTCATTGTACTTTAGTACCAGACCATCTGAGTTTCTAACTTAGTGACAGAAGGATACTGGATGCAGTCAAGTACTTATCAAGTCAGTGTGTGAGTCAAGATGGAATTGATCCTTCTGAATTGGTAGGAGATATGCATCAACGTATTTCAATTTAGCAAACTCTTGGCTAGAGTAATCCATGAGATGGATTTGAAAGGTTGAAATACAATATGGTTGACTTAATTATGGTTGACAGTTAAACCCTATATCACTTTGAGCATTTGGGTCATAGGGATGAATTATACGGTAACCATACGTCAGTAAGTTCTAGAAGGTTGCTTTGCAATACTTCGATCTATCCAATCGTTGGGTCATCATTGCTAGATAGTTACATTGATTAGTATAGAAAGTTATTCTTATACAATTATCTTAGATTAAAACCTATGGGGCCACACGCATTAGAAGATTTGGTCAGATCTGATGGCTGAAGAGTCCAATTGGATTGTGACTCTAGTGAAGAGTCCAATTGGATTGTGACTCTAGTGAAGAGTCCTACTTGGACTAGGACTCTGTGGGAGAGTCCCACTGAGACTAAAACTCTATCATTTATGAAAAATTAATTAGTAATTAGATTACTAATTGACTTAATTTAATTGAGTAAAGAGCTTTGGAATAAGTCTAATTGAATTAGATTCAGTTCGACTCAGATTGGGATTGAAATGATCAAACCCGATTACAAGAGAAATTTGATCCTGATTCAATCAGGATTTGGACTTGACTAATTCCTAATTGGATTAATAATTTGATGAGATATTTTGATTTCTAATTAGATTAGATTCATTTTTATTAGTGATTTTAATTCAAATTTGATTTGGATTAGAATTGAATTAGAAATGAAGAGTCCAATTGGATTGTGATTTTTGGTATAATGAGAGAGAATCTAATAAGGGTGGTTGGCTATAGCTGATGAGTCATAATATTATCTTTTGCCTAATTTGAATGCAATCCGAATTAAAGATAAGATGTAGACTAGGAATGAGATTTTTTATATATGGTATATTGTTGAAACCATATTATTCTCTTTCTTATTTTTCTTGAAGAATCCTTTAGCATGTGAGACTTAAAATTCCTTTTTTAGATCATAATAATTTTTTTAGAATTTTTTAGAATGCCAAAAGGAGGTTTTGGCATTGATTCATGGCACCCTTTCTTGGAAAGTCCAAATTCTTTGTCTATAAAAAAGGGACCCCTCTCTTGGACATCTCATAATCAATTCTCTTATGAAATTTTTATTTTTAGAGCCTCTTTTCCTCCTTCTCTCTTTCTCTTACAGATCTTCTATTACTTTGGAGTATCCAAGATGCTCGTAGAAGAAGGAAGAGATCAGTTGTCGAAGTTGTTCGCAGACTAGCATCTCCGAGCCCCTGATCTAAGCCAGTCTTCGCATGGATTTTTCTATAGAGGTCAGATGACTTTGTGTGGCTATGAGTAATTTGAGAAACACTCTCTCTAATTTTTGGACTAGAGAAGATCAAGATCAAAATTTATTTGGTAATGATCTATAACTTATTTTGATTCCTATGATCGATCTAATAGGTAGATCTAGAATTTCAGCATCGATGAGATCGATATGATTTTTATTTTTAAATCTAAAATATATATTTTTTATATCAAAGATTTTGATGTAATAATCTAATATTAGATATTATAAATATAATTAAAATTAAATTATTTAATCTATTATTTTTGCTGCATAAAATTTTAAAATTACATGTACTGCACTACCATAAATTTTCTTCAACTAGTATCAGAGCCAGGTTGTTTTGATATGAATTAATATGACTTTAGATCTAATTATTTTTTATTATTATATCTGATTATTTATAATTTAAATTAAATCTAAATTAGTTTATTTTTAGATCTGATTATTATTTGTTTAGATTAGATGTTCTGAGTGGCAAAGTACTCAGATTGGGTAATCACCAGGCTATCCGATCATAAGAGCAAGTAAGATTTTATGACCCTCTCCACACATTCAATGAGGTGCTCTTCATGATGTGTAGGGGTGCCACTGTGAGGTCCCATGAAGAAGAAAGCAAAAAGAGAAAACTTACTTTCTTATAAAATCCTAGGTGTTGTTGTATGTGATGTAAGTTGCGAAGATGGTTAGTTACATCTAATCTTGTTTAATCAAAATTATTTTGATTTAAAATCATAAAAATTTAGATTTGATCTAAAAAATTTTATGATTTGATGTAAAAAATTTACATAAAAAATTATTTTCAAAACTTTAACCATGTTGATGCGAAACTTAATTGAGAATTAAGTATCAAGCTGATTTGATCTAAAATTATGATTTAGATCTAATGACATTACATAAAATATGAGGCATGGGTTAGCTCAAATCAGATCCTTCTCTTTAATTGGATTAGACCTAAGGTTAAAATCAAAAAATTGATTGATCATGTAGAGAAATTGATTAAGTCTAACCAAATGTTGAATTAGATTAATCAGGATTTCTCTAGTACAATAGTTGTAGATGGTCAAATTCATATCTTTGATTAGACCAAATGGATTTTGATTGTGGCTCAGTGGTTGAACTCAAATCATTAGGTTGGTCAAATCAAAATTAGTTAATCAATTGGTGTCTAAGATAAGTTTGACATTTCGATTGATGATTTTTAATTAGGAGCAGCTTACTTGGCCATTTCGATGGTATCTAAGGTAAGCTTAGTAGACCCTCTCATTAATCTCACTTATTTGGCCAATTTGATGAACTAGATTTTGATTAGATCGCTAAGTGATTCGAGTTAGCCCATGCCATTAAGGTTGATCAATGTGACTGATCTAGGTGCCAGTTTAATCAGTATGACCTAACCCGATTCAGTGACTTGGTGAAGTCAGTGGGAGGATTATGGTCTACTGATTGATCTTTTCTTCTTTTCTCTCTTCTCTAAATTGATTAAACCTTTTAAATTATTAGGTCTCTAAAATGAGCTGGTTATGGTGATAACTAGATCATAGCATCCCATTAAGGTGAGTGATAATGGGTCCATTATTTCTGATTGACATTACAGACGCCATATGTCTGGTGTCCTCTCTAAATGATGGAATTATCATTCATCATATGATGACTCTGTTAAACTATTTGATGATGGTCGGGTTGACCTAGCCATCCTCGATTCTGATCATTCATTAGGTAGAATCACTGAGTAGGTTCATGTTAATAGTTTGACCTAATCAAAACTTTCAGTGGAGGCCCATCACCTACTGAAATAAAATCTGGGGCTAAATTAAATACTAGAAGTTGTTTGAAGAAATAATTGGTTGAGAACCTACCCATAGGTGCATATGGGTTAACCGAGCCATCTTCAGTCCTATATGTAGTCTGTGTGGATTCTAGTACCCATTAAAAAATTAAGATAATTCCTCAAATTGGAGGTAGAGGCTATCAATTCGCATAAAATAGTGGGAGGACCTTTAAATTAAAGTCTAAATCTTTAGGATTAATAAATTTATATACTAATTAGGCTTGGTACTTTCATTGTATGTGCAGATATGGCCTCAAACTTGTCACTCTAATCACTGTTAGATAGTGAGAAGCTTATCGGATTAAATTTTGATAATTGGTATCGAAAGCTAATGATTGTCTTGGAGCACGAGCGGATCCTTTATGTGATAATGGATCCGGCACCTAAAGAGCTTGCACCTAATGCCCGAGGTATGATTCGAGATATTTATTTGAAGTGGCTCAATGATCGCACTATAGTTCATCACATCATGCGGGCCTCCATGAATGACGAGTTCAGTCAGAAGTTTGAAGAAACTCAGTCAGAGGAAATGCTTCAAGTATTGAGGGATTTCTTTGGTACTCCTGACGACATTGAGCGGCACAAGACTAGTTACATCATTTTCAATATTTGAATGAGGGAGGGTGCATCTGTTATTGATCATGTATTGTACATGATCGAGCAGATTAAAAAATTGAGCAAACTCGACTTTCTTTTGCATGAATAGCTGGAAAAGGATGCAATCCTGAACTCTCTACCCAAGTCCTACCTATCGTTTCTCAATCATTTTAGAATGACGAAGCCTGTAGCCAACTACCATGGTCTGTTGGGGTTGCTATAGACTTTTGAAAAAGATCACCAGCTCCACAAGGAGACAGTGAATCTAATGGGAGGATCTTCTTTGGGTAGTCATCATCCCATTAAGAAAAGAAAAAAGAAGAAGAATAAGAAGGTGCCTCATGTTGGAAGTCAGTCCCAAAAATTCAAATTCAAGGCTGATCAAAGTCAGACAGAGTACTTTTTTTGCGAGAAGTAGGGTCAGTGGAAGAGGAACTGTCCTCTGTATATCGCTTTTCTTGATCCGAACAGGCTAAAGAAGAAGAAGCAATCAATTGCTGGACAACGTACTTATGTGATAACATCTTGTAACTTCTCTCTTATAGGTACAATGACTTGGGTATTGGATACCGAAAGTCCTATTCATATTTGTAATTCATTGCAGGGTCTTCAGGTCACTAAGAGATTTGGAGAAGGTGAAAGATTCTTGAATATTGGAGATAGAAGATCAATTCCAGTTCTAGCTTTAGGAATCATTATGCTTGTATTCGAGTCTCAGTATATTATTCCTAATGAGTGTCATTACTGTCCTAGTTTTTTTTTAAATATTATTTCTGTAGGTCTTTTGGCCAATTCCAATTATGAAATATCAATAAAAAATTTTTGTTATGATATCATTTTGAATGATGTTATAATTTTACGTGGATAGTTGAACAATAGTATCTATATTGTATCTAGGTCTAATGTAATATACATTTCAAATAAATATGCTAGAATAGATGATGTCACAGATGCCTATCTTTGGCATTGTAGGCTAGGTCATATCAACAAGAACAGAATAAATAGGTTAGCTCAAGAAGAAATTCTTGATAAAGATTACTATGAATCGTTACCTACCTGTGGGTTTTATTTGCTTGAAAAGATGATCAAGTCATATTTTACTGGAAAAGGTGAACGAGCTAATGATGTGTTGGGTCTGATACATACTGATGTATGTAGATCCATGAGCACATATGCCAGAGGAGGGTACAGCTACTTCATTACATTCACAGATGATCTATCTAGGTATGGGTACATCTACTTGATGAAATACAAGTTTGAATCATTTGAAATATTCAAATGATTCTGTAATGAAGTAAAGAAACAAACTAGAAAAAATATTAAAACTCTTCGATCTGATCGAAGAGGTGAATACCTTTTCAGTGAATTTCTGACATATCTAGGAGAGAATGAGATTCTCTCCCAATGAATCCCTCCAGGGATACCACAGCATAATGGCATCTTAAATGGGAGGAATCAAACCTTGTTGGATATGGTTCGATCCATGATTGAGTTTGCAACACTGTCGATCTCCTTTTAGGGTTATGTACTTCAAACAATCTATCTTGTGCTCAATAATATTTCGAGCAAGTCGGTTAGTAAGACACCATATGAGATATGATCAGGACATAGGCCGAATCTCTCTTACTTTAGGATTTGGGGGTGTCTGGTTTATGTTAAATGATTACAAACTGACAAGCTTAGTCCTAGGTCCAATAAGTGTAATTTCGTAAGGGATCTTAAAAAAATGAGAATATATTACTTTTACCTGCTTGTTGAATAAAAGGTGTTTGTCAGCAGTAAGGCACACTTTTTGAAAAAAAAATTTCTTAGTGAAGGAATAAGTGCCTCTAAAATCGAGCTTGACGAAGTTCGACAGGTAAATGAATCGATATCAATGATTGAATCTGAACTGAATTTGATGAGATCAAATCTGGAGCCCAATGAACAAATATCTTTGAGGTAATTCAGCAGAGTATCACGTCAGCCGGACAGATACTTAAGTTTCTTGGTCTGAAATAGAGATCCTGTCGAACTCGATGAAAATGATGAGGATCCGATCACCTACATGGATGTGATGCAGAGGTCTGACTTTGATAAATGGCTTGAATCCATGAGATCCGAAATAAAGTCCATGAAGGTCAACGATGTATGGACATTAGTTGACGCACTTGAAGGGGTTGAACCCATAGGGTGTAAGTGGGTCTTCAAGAAGAAGAGGGGTGCAGACGGAAAGGTGGAGACCTATAAAGCCTGTTTGATTGTCAAGGATTATCATCAACATTATGGTATTGATTATGATAAAATATTTTCTTTTGTGACAATGCTTAAATCTATTTGGATCATGCTTGTGATAGCAGCATACTAGGACTATGAAGTCTGGCAAATAGATGTGAAGACAGCTTTCCTAAGTAAAGAGCTGAACGAAGAGATGTATATGATACAACTTGAAGGGTTCATATCCACAAATGAGTCCAAAGTGTGCAAGCTTCAGAGCTCTATTTATGGATTGAAGCAAGTATCTCAGAGTTGGAACATACGTTTTGATAAGGTGATCAGAACGTATGGCTTCATTAGGAATGGAGAGGAATTCTGCATATATAAGTAGGTAAATGATTCAATAATTATATTTCTTGTATTGTATGTGGATGACATTCTCTTAATTGAGAATGATATCCCTGCATTACAAGGAATAAAATTTTGGCTGTCGTCATAATTCTCCACGAAGGATCTAAGAGAAGCATCCTACATCCTAGGGATGAAGATCTATAGGGATAGATCTAAGAGGCTGCTCAAACTTTTCCAACCACGTACATAGATACTATACTGAAACGGTTCAGCATGGAGAATTTCAAGAAAGGCTATCTTCCAATAGACCAAAGAATTTTTCTTTCGAAAGGAGATTGTTTGACAACTCCTCAAGAGAGAGAGCGTATGAGTAGAGTCTATATGTTTCAGTAGTGGATTCTATTATGTACACCATGATATGTACGAGATCAGACGTGGCATACTCATCAGGAGTAGTGAGTAGATACTAGTCTGATCCAAGAGAAAATCACTGAAAGGTCGTAAAGATCATTCTTAAGTGTTTAAAAAATATTAAGGACCAGTGGCTTATGTATGGTGAAGCTGACTTGAAACTTGTGAGATTCACTGACTCCAGCTTTTAGTCAGACCATGATGATAGTAAGAATGTGTCGGATTATATTTTTATCATAAATGGTGGAGTAATCTACTAAAAAATTTTCAAGTAGAATATTGTAGCAGACTCTGTTTGCGAAGCAGAGTATATCACGGCATCCGATGCTGCGAAGAAAGCTGTATGGTTGCAAAAATTTATCGACGAGCTCAGAGTGGCACCCTCTGTTGATGTCCCTGTCTTGTTATACTATGATAATACTGGAGCCATTGCTCAAGCTAAGGAGTCGAGATCCCATCAGTGCACCAAACATATTCTACGCTATTATCACCTTATCCGAGAGATCGTGGATCGAGGTGATGTCGATCTTCAGAAGATTGATGGGAGAAAGAACCTGACTTATCCATTTACTAAAGCTCTCAGAATCAAGAAGTTCAATGATCATAAATTGAAGATGGATATTCGATACTATACCGATTGATTTTAATCCAAGTGGGAGTTATTGGAAAATATATCCCAAAGCCAATCGTTAGACGATTGTGCTCATCTTGTAAATTGTATATAATTTTTTATTAATAAAATTTTTTTGATATTTTTATTACAAATTGATCATCTTCAAACTCTGATGTTGTAATAAAATCCTTAGGACTATTATTAATCGACAAAGGAGGTTTTATCGTTAAGTCCTTAAAAATATTCACGACCAAACGATATGCTATTACTAAGATGATATCGATATCAAGTGTAGGTCGTTATGTGTCATATGAGTTAGTTATCCTCTTAACTAAAGAGTGTGGAGATACTGTTATGGCATGCAGATGAAATATAAAAGTACATTCGCATCGAACGTGACCATATGCCGAACTCTTTACTGTCAAGAGTATCTTGTGAAGGGTATAGGTATAAGTGCACCTCTGACCTGAGACCACCACGGTGACTTGTAAGTAACTTATTATACTTTAGTATCAGAACATCTGAGTTTCTAACTTAGTGACGGAAGGATACTGGGTTCAGTCAAGTACTTATCAAATCGGTGTGTGAGTCAAAATGAAATTGACCCCTCTGAATTGGTAGAAGATATGCATCAGTGTATTTTAATTTAGTAAAACTTTGGTTAGGATAATCTATGAGATGAATTTGAAAGGTTGAAATACAATATGGTTGTCTTAATTAGAATTGATAGTTAAACTCTGTCACCTTGAGTATTTGGGTCAAAGGGATGAATTATACGATAACCATACGTCAGTAGATTCTAGAAGGTTGCTTTGCAACACTTCGATCTATCCAGTCGTCGGGTCATCATTGCTAGATGGTTACATCGATTGGTATAGAAAGTTATTTCTATGCTATTGGCTTATGTTCAAACCTATGGGGTCATACGCATTAGAAGATTTGGTCAGATCTGATGGCTGAAGAGTCCAATTGGATTGTGACTCTAGAGAAGAGTCCTACTTGGACTAGGACTCTGTGGGAGAGTCCCACTGGAACTGAAACTATAACATTTATAAAAAATTAATTAGTAATTATATTATTAATTAACTCAATTTGATTAAGTAAAGAGCTTTGAAATAAGTCTAATTGAATTAGATTTAGTTCGACTCAGATTGGGATTGATATGATCAAATCCGATTACAAGAAAAATTTGATCTTGATTCGATCAGGATTTAGACTTGGCTAATTCCTAATTGAGTTAGAAATTTGATAAGATATTTTGATTCTTAATTGGATTAGATTTATTTCTATCAGTGATTTCAATCTAAATTTGATTTGGATTAGAATTGAATTAGAAATGAAGAGGTCAATTCAGACTAGGACTCTATCCTTATCTTTTGCGCCACATCTGGATCCATGTCAATTTGTCCTTGTCTAATTGGATTTGGGTTGTGATTTTTGACATCATGAGAGAGAATCTAATAATGGTGGTCAACTATAGCTAATGAGTCATAATATTATCTCTTGCCTAATTCGAATGTGATTCGAATTAGAGATAAGATGCAAACTAGAAAAGAGATTTTTTGTATATCATATATTGTTGGAGATATATTTTTTTTTTATTTTCTTGAAGAATTATTTAGTGTGTGAGACTTTAGATATCTTATCTATGTCTTAATAATTTTTTTAAAATTTTTTGGGATGCCAAAAGGAGATTTTGGCATTGATTCATGGCACCCTTTCTTGGAAAGTCCAAATTCCTAGTCTATAAAAAGGGGACCCCTCTCTTGGACGTCCCATAATCAATTCTCTTATGGATTTTTTATTTCTAGAGCCTCTCCTCCTCCTCCTCTCTTCTTTCTCTAGATTTTCTATCACTTTAAAGTATCCAAGATGCTTGTAGAAGAAGGAAGAGATTAGCTATCGAAGTTGTTTGCAGACTAGCATCTCCGAGCCCCTGATCTGCGTCAGTCTTTGTATGGATTTTTCTATAGAGGCCAAATGACTTCATGTGGCTACGAGTGACCTAAGGAACACTCTCTCCAACTGTTGAACTAGAGAAGATCAAGATCAAAATTTATTTAGTAATGATCTCTAACTTATTTTGATTCCTATGGTGGATCTAATAGTTAGATCTAGAATTACAGCATCGACAAGATCGATGTGATTTTTATTTTCAAATCTAAAACACATATTTTTCATATCAAAGATCCTGATGTGGTAGTCTAAGATTAGATGTTATATATGTGATTAGGATTAAATTATTTAATCTATTATTTCTGCTGCATAAAATTTTAAAATTACATATACTGCACTACCATAAATTTCTTTCAAATTAGATATGCTAGCACATTGTATTAACCCAAGTTCTTAAATTAGTTTAGATCAAAGTGTTTGAGCTAACCTAGACCAGTTGCCTTTGACCTAATGGGATTGGGTCAATTTAGATTGGATCCTAATCCAACTTGAAATAGTTTCAAGTGGAGAAGGACTAATCTGTGCCCATTAGAAGCCACGGTAAAAAATAAATGCGACCCACCTCAATTTGGCATGTGAAATGAAGAGTCCTTAAAAAAGGCTCTTAACTAATACGTGTTGCTTTTATTTCTCAAATAGATGTCCTATGATTTAATGCCAATTTAATGTGAAATTTTTATGACATGTAGAAGACAAAGAGTCCTTCTATTACAAGTGTCTGATGTACCAAAAATTTTACACAATAAATTTATTCACCACATGAGAAGTTGGAGCACCAAAGGTTGGCACCCCTTCATCTCATGTGACATCCTTTGGTCTCCTATATATTTAGGATGTCCCACATGGCTACCTACTATGATTTTAAGCTAAAAATAGAGAGAAGAGATGTGGAAATTATAAGAAAAAAATTGAAAAAAAATTGAGAAAAAGGCAAGGGAAAATTGAGTGGCAAAAGTTGCAAGAAGGGTGGTGAGATTTTTAGCAAGTGTTCCTTGTGTGCCCTAGGATTTAGTTTTTTCATATGTTGGAGCTAAAAATCAAATCCTACTTTGTAATACATCTAAAGAGTATCTTCTTAGTATCATTCTGGTGGTGAGATTGAAAGTAACTGGGCTTTGGTGCGATCGTATCATAAATTTGAAACTGGCAGTGTTCTTCAAGAGACTAGGCTACGGTAGCACACTAGTTAGGAAGGATCTTGGCTAACTTGTATGTAGATCATCATTGGAGGACTTCTACCTTGGGATCTTGTGGAGAATAGCAATGTGCCACTTTTGTATTTTGGTGAAAGTATAAAATTCTATCTCTTTTATATGTTTGTTTCTGTTTTATCGATATCGGCAAGGTGATTCTAGGGTTTGGATTCTAGCTCGATAGTTTTATTTGATAAAGCTATTAACTTATTTGATTTTAAAATATTTAAAAATTATTTTTTACTATGTGGTCAGAACCCAACAGTGGTATCAGAGCCACTCTTGTCTGATTCGATCAAACAAGTGTACAATTGTTGCACAGAATTGTTATTGATCACATATCCTACCAAAAATGTTGCATTATTTTTAGCATTGATTTTTAAACTCAAAAAATATTTTTGACTTTATTTCTGTCATGATGTTAAATTTTAATTATTAGAATTATGAATTTATGATAATTTAGAATTTTTATTATCATGATAGCATGATGCCTAAATCGATGTATGGTTAAGGATGTTATGCATGCATAATAAGATTAGGGTTTGTTATATTATTTGAATATGCTTGTCATGTGTTATGACTTCAAATTTCACCCTTATTTGTTTTTGGCCTGATTATATGATTGCTATTATGTTTTGTGATTACATGCCAATTTGCATAATTTGTAATGTATATTTTATGTAGATGTAGTTAGGATGTGCCGAGAGCAGTTCAAAGTCTCTCTAAAAAATTATATTAAATTATAATGTTGGGATTTACTTTCAATTCAAAAGTCGAATTCTTTAGATCAATTGGTATCAAAAAAAGTGTGAAAGGTAGTTTTCTAATTAGATCCATATGCTGGCCTGGCCAACTCTGTTGGTATCTAAGAAAAGCTTCGAGGTGTCTCCCACCTACTGACCTGGCCAATTTAGTCTTATTGAATTTCAAACTTAGATTGAATAGTAATGTAGACATTACAATGGCCTTCCTTCAAACTTGGTCAATAGAGTATGTCAAGATCTTATTGAGCTTGTTGTGCTATCTATAAGGCTTACTGTAGAAATTGATGTGATGTTGATGAAGTGTATTTTGATGCTTATGGCATATTTTGAATAGTGTTGCTTTATTGTGCTATCCACAAAGGCAGCATTATTTAAGTATGACCATATGAGATTGAAGGGTTAACTTAACTGGAACACTATAGTTCGTTGTGTTATCTACAAGGCTATATGTGTTCAAGAGGCCAGAGAGAAAATATTGAGAATTGTAGTTGTACAATTGGTAAAGAGTTATCTACTCTTGAACTCATGAATACTTGTTGTGCTATCCACAAGATATTTATGAGGAATAGGGATCTCAATCCCACTAAAAAATATTAGTATGTTTCTTGATTTTCATAGATGAGGGCTATGAAGTTTGATAAAATAGTGAGAGACACAATTAGATAAAAATCCTAGTCTAGTTGTGAATGTCATTATGAGTCATCCGTTTATATTGTGTTCTCATTATTGTAGATTAACTACATACATGGCATCCTCACTTTCACTTAGAAGCATCCTAGATGCAAATAAGTTGATCGGACCTAACTATGTCGACTGATTAAGGAATCTGAGAATTATTCTCACTCAGGAGAAAGTCTTCTATATTCTGGATACATCTGCACCAGATTTCCTTGGGGAAGATGCTTTCGAGGAGGAAAGGGCCATATATAAGATGTGGAAAGATGACAGTATGACTGTCAAATGCATCATGCTTGCTTCTATGAGCAACGAGCTTTCGAGGTAGCATGAGGATATAGATGTTCCCTCTATACTTCTTAATCTTAAGGAGTTATATGGAAAATAAAGTTGAACTGCTCGATATGAGATATCAAAGCAGTCATTCCATGCCTGCATGACTGAATGCACCTCCATGCAAATGCATATCCTAAAGATGATTGATTTGATCACTCGTCTGAGACAGCTAGACTTTGCCTGGGATGGTGAATTGAGCCAAGATTTGATCTTACAGTCTCTCTCTGACTCTTTTTCTCAGCTTGTTATAAATTATCATATAAACAAACTGAACATCAGCCTGTCAGAACTGCTGAATATGCTGAAAATAGCAGAGAACCATTTCAAGGGTGAAAAGGCTCCGGTTCTTTTTGTTGATAAGATCGACAAGAAGAAGGTAAAGAAGGGTTTCAAGAAAAAGATGAACCCTAAGATTGGCATCTCCAAGAAGAAGGGGAAGAAGATCTCCACCAAAGGTACTTGTTATCACTATGGCAAGGAGGGCCACTGGAAGAAAAATTGCAAGGATTACCTTGCAGCTGTGAAACTGACAAACATTGCTAAAGATTTGTATGTGATATAAACTAATTTATCATTAAGTACTTCAATATCAAATTTTTGGATATTGGATACTGCCTATGATTCACATTTTTGTAAATCATTGTAGGGTCTGCAGGAAATAAAAAGTCTGAATAAAGGTGACTTCAAGCTGCTCGACACTAGGAGAGAGTCCATTCAGGCCGAAGCTGTAGGAACCAGGGTTTTGAAGTTGCCTTCGGATAAAGTTTTAAAACTAAAGACCTATTATTATATCTGTAATATTGTTAAAAATATTATTTCTATACCATTGTTATTGGAACAAGATTTTGAAATAAAAGCTAAGAACAATGGTTGTTCTTTATATTTTTTTAATGAATATTATGGGAGTACTTATATTGATAATGGTCTTTTGCTGCTTTTATTTAATGATAATTTACTTCATATTGATAATATGAAGAAAAGAAAGAGAGAGAATATGAATGTCACATATCTCTGGCACTACCGACTTGGCCATGTAAATGAGTCGAGAATTAACAAGTTATTCAAAGATAATTTCTTTGATTCTTATTATTATGAATCATATGAAACTTGTCAATCTTACCTCGTGAAAAAAATGATCAAGACTCCATTTATTGGACATGGAGAAAGGGCAAGTAACATTTTGGACCTTGTACATACTGATGTATGTGGTCCAATATCGACTCAAACTAGAGGTGGATACTCTTATTTTATCATATTTACTGATGATAGGTCTAAATTTAAATATATGTATTTAATAAAATATAAATCTAAAATCTTTAACAAATTTAAAGAGTATCAAAGAATGATTGAGAAATAAATTGGTAAAAGTATTAAAGCTCTTCGATTTGATCAAGAAGGAGAATACTTGTCTAGTGAATTTCTCTATCATTTGAAATAAAACAAAATACTCTCTCAGTGAATACCTTCTTACACTCCATAATTAAATAGAATTACAAAAAGAAGAAATTGCACCGTATTTAATATGGTACGGTCCGTGATATATTTCACGGATCTTTCGATATCCTTTCGGAGATATGCCCTCGAGGCTGCAGCATATATTTTAAATAAAGTACCTTCTAAATCTATTTCTAACAATTCATATAAAATATGAAAAGAAAAAAGATCCAAGCTTAAGCATCTTAAGATTTGGGTTTGCCTGGCTTATGTGAAAAATATTGATGGACATAAGCTGGATGCTAAATCAGAAAAATATAGGTTTGTAGGTTATCCCAAAGAGAGTATAGGATACTACTTCTATAATCCTACTCAATAAAAAATGTTTGTTAGTAGGCATGTCGTTTTCTTGAAGAAAGAGTTTATCTAAGAAGGAGGCAGTGGGAGGTCTGTCGAACTTGAGAAAGTTTAAAACCTACAATCTATCCAGGATTCACAAAATAGTTCTCAACCAGATATGCCCATTATTGAGGCACAATCACTACACACACCTCCTCTCTGAAGATCGAATAGAGTGCGTAATATACCACTTAGGTATGGATTTATCATTGAGAATGATAATACATCCCACATCATTGAGAATGATGATCTCAAGACCTATTCAGAAGCTATCATGAGTAGTGACTCTTATAAATGGCTCAATACCATAAAATCTGAAATGGACTCCATGTATACCAACCAAGTTTAGACTTTGGTTGATGCACCTGAGATTGTGATCCTAATAGGCTACAAATGAATCTTCAAAAAGAAGATTGGAGTAGATGACCAGGTAGAGACTTTTAAGGCCAGACTAGTGGTAAAAGATTTCAGACAAAAATAAGGTGTTGATTATGAAGAAATCTTTTCGTTGGTAGCCATGCTCAAGTCTATTCGGATAATGATTGCTATTACAACATACCATAACTATAAGATCTGATAGATGGATGTTAAGACTATCTTTCTCAATGAAAATCTTGAGGAAGAAGTCTATATGACTCAGCCAGAGGGATTTATCTCTAGTGAGAGAGCAAATCAGAGATGCAAGCTGAATAGATCTATATATGGATTAAAGCAAGCATCGAGGAGCTGGAATATCCATTTTGATGAGACAGTCAAAACGTTTGGCTTCATCAAAAAATGAATGAACCTTGTGTGTACAAGAAGACTAGTGGGAGTGCTATTATCTTCTTGGTCCTGTATGTAGATGACATACTACTCATTGAGAATGATATCTCGATGTTGCAATCGGTCAAAACTGGGCTATCACAAAAGTTTTTCATGAAAGACTTGGGTGAAGCATCTGATGTACTTGATATAAAGATCTATAAGGATAGATCAAAAAGGATGCTAGACTTGTCCCAGTCTAGGTACATTGACCTTGTGTTGGAGAGGTTCAACATGGAGGGAAGTAAAAGAGGTTACTTGTCCTTAGGTCATGGCATACAACTCTCTAAGAAGATGTCGCCTAAGACACCTGAAGAGAGAAATAGAATGAGTTCTATTCCTTATGCTTCAGCTGTAGGATCAATTATGTGTGCTATGTTATGTACCAGACCTGATGTGGATTATACCTTGGGCATTGTAAGTAGATTTCAGGTTGATCCTGGAGAGGATCATTGGAAAGCTGTGAAAAATATACTCAAGTACATGAGAAGGACTAGAGATGTTTTTCTGATATATGGTGGATCTGATTTAAAACTAAAAAGTTATACAGATTCTAGTTTTCAATCTGATCCGAATGATAGCAAATCTATATCTAGGTATGTGTTCACTCTGTATGGTAGTACAGTAAGTTGAAAAAGTTTCAAACAGCAAACTATTGCTGACTCGATCACTGAGGCTGAGTATATTGCTGCAAGTGAGGCTAAGGAGGCCGTCTGGATGAAAAAATTCATCACATAGTTGGCTGTGGTTTCAGAGATTGAACAACCAGTGTCCCTATATTATGATAATACTGAGACAGTTGCTCAAGCCAAAGAACCAAAATCTCATCATAAATCCAAGCAAATCTTAAGACGGCTCCATCTCGTTCGGGAGATAGTCGAAAGATGCGATGTGATCGTGGAGCGAGTTGACATCAAGAATAATATAGCAATCTATTCACTAAGGCTTTGTCAATGCAGCAGTTTGACCGCCACCTTGATAGCACGGGTATCAAGTATAGGGGTGATTAGCTTTAGTGCAAGTGAGAGATAAGAAGAATAATGCCCTACAAGCCAATCGCATATGGGATGCGATAGGATGTTTATTGTAATTTATCTTTCAAACTCATGTAATTGACATTTATATTATTAATATAATAGATATTTTTTGATTCATTATAAGCTACATCTTATTGTTCTTAAGATTATAATGAACCCCATAGGTCTGGACAATGATTTTAGGACCGTGATGAGATCATGCCAGTGACATCTAAATCCTTGATAGCCATGACCTAAAATATTTTTAGTCATTAATACATTGAGTTGGGGATCAATGATACCAATAAGACTGGCATGCCCTACATATACTCAGAAATGAGGGTGGTTGATCTCACAACCACTTATGTGGTGACACTAATACAAGGATATGGATGCTCATTAGAGAATGAGTTCACTGAATAAATCTGTGAGAGAATATCAGATGAAGTTTTATTTACATGTCAACTGAGAGAATATCACTTTCAGATTGAGATATATAATGATAAGTGATTGAGTTTGACATATTTCTATGCCCACAGCTCATTTGAGATGTTGTTTGACTGAAGGATTGAATTACACGGTAACTTGCCACTGAAGAATATTTTGATAATTTTTATCAAAATTTTAAATCTTTTAGATAGTCATGACACATTGTTAGACATCAATGTGAACTTGTGGATTCATCAGAATTAAAAGAGTTTAATTCTGGAATCAATTTGAAAGAGTTCAAGTTGATTGGGACTCTTTGGGTGACCTAATCTCATTGGATTAGGGTTATGTTTAAAGTCATGGTCTATTGCTGGCTAGATTTGGAACCCAATAGGTCATACACTTTAAAATTTAACCTTGATCTAATCTAATTAGAATTTAATATAAATTTTATAGGTTAATTAGATATGCTAGCACATTATATTAAGCCAGATTCTTAAATTGGTTTAGATCAAAGTGTTTGAGCTAAACATGATCAGTTACCTTTAACCTAATGGGATTGGATCAATTTAGATTGGATCTTTATCCAACTTGAAATAGTTTTAGTAGAGGACAACTCCTCTATGCCCACCACAAGCCAGGATAAAAAATAAATGCCACCCACCTCAATTTGACATGTGAAATGGAGAGTCCCTCTTAAAGAAGGCTCTTAACTAATACGTGTTGCTTTTATTTCTCAAATAGATATCCTATGATTAAATGCCAATTTAATATAAAATTTTTATGGTATGTAGAGAAGGAAGAGTCCTTTTGATGTAAGTATCTGGTGCACCAAAAATTCTACACGATGAATTTATTCACCACATAAGAAGTTGGAGCACCAAAGATTGGCGCCCCTTCATCTCATGTGACATCCTTTGGTCCCCTATATATTTGGGATGTCTCACATGGCTACTGTTGGGAAATATGTCCAAAAAGCCAATCGTCAAGCTGTTGACGGTTGAGCAACCAAGTATTATAATTGATTTGTTAATAAATAAAATATATTTGGCATTTTCATCATAAGCTTTCATCTTCTAATGAACTCCGTTGTTATGATGAAGTCCTTAGGACTATATAGATTCGATAAAGAGAGAATTTATCGATTAGTCCTTAAAACTGTTCACGACCAAATGATAGGCTGTTAATAAGGACAACAGCTTCTATCGAGCATAGGTCACTGTAGGCCATATGGGTTGGTTGTCCTCTTAACCAAGGAGTGTGGAGACACTGGTATGGCATACAGGTGAGATGTAAGGGTACATCATCATTGAACGTGACCAACTCCAGAGTATTCTGCTGTCGAGAATGTCTCTGATGGGATATAGGTGTAAGTGTCTCTTAGACCTGAGATCGCCTCAGTGACTTGCAAGCAACTCACTGTGCTTTGGTACTGGACTAACTGAATTTCTAATTCAGAGATGGAAGAATTCTGGGCACAGTCAAGTACTTGCGAAGTCAGAGTGTGATCGAGATGGGATTGACCACTCCAAGAGTTGGAGAAGAATGAGTCGCTGTATTTCAATTTAGCAAAACCTTGGCCAGGGTAATCCATCAGATGGATTTGATATTTTGAAATACAATGTGGACAACCTGATCAGAGTTGACAGTTAAACTCTGGGGTGTCCTATGATTATTTTGGTCAAAGAGATGATTTATATGAAAACTATATCCGCATGGGTTCTAAGGATGTTGTTCTACACAATCGACCTATCCGGTCGTCGGGTACCATTGCTAGATGGTCACTTCGATTGGTATAAGAATTTGTTCCTATACTACCGGCTTAGGTTCGGACCTATGAGGTCACACACATTAGAGTTCATGATCCGATCGGATGGTTGATCAACGATTAAGAATCGTTCTAGGGTTAAATGATCAATACGATTGACATTTAACCCAGTGCAAGTGTTGCAGGAGGATCTATTAGCAATTCGATTGTTGATTGGCTTAATTTGATTAAGTCAATGGGCTGAGATTAAGTCTAATTAAATATGATTTAATTAGATTTGGTTTGGGCTTGATTGGATCAAGTTCAATTGGTTTATTCGATAAGCCAAGTGCAAGGAAAAACTAGTCCTAGTTCAACTAGGACTTGGGTCAATCTAATTTCTAATTTGATTAGAAAATTAAATCAGATTTAAATCTAATTTAATCTGATTAAATTAGGTTCTTAATTGGGTTAAGACCTATTTTAATTAGGTTGATCTAATTTTGATTTGATTTGGTTTGGGAAACCAAATTAAAACAAGTCATAAGACAGAATCCTAGTAAAACTAGGATACCACCTTGCGCCACATAATCCTTCTCCACGCCCTCTCTCTTATTCAATGCCAATCTCCACTTATTTTGTGTGAAGAAAGCCCTCTCCCAGATCTCTCCCACATTCACAAAAGGTCTCCTCTCTTCTTTCTTACATGGAAGGTGGTTTGGATCAAATCTAAAAGGAATAAGTTTGGATTTTGAATTCTATGAGATAGAGTTTTAGAAATCCAAAACTCTTTCAATTTTGCACCAAATTTATCCAAATTTTTTTTGGAATTTTCATGGATTTTAGGGAATACATTGTGCACCCTTTTCTAGTAATCTATTCATGAAAATATGAAGGAGGTGCTCAAGAGTTGGGCGTCCCTTAACTTGCCATGTTTGGATAAGCCTTGACTAGGTGTTTGACCTAGACAAGGACTCTATCATATCTCTCTATATAAGATGAGTTTCTTCATAAAATTTTAGGAAAAATTAGAGATTTGAGAGACCTTTGCTCTATCCAAAAATTAGAGAGAAATACCTTTGGGTCGTGGAGATATAAAAGATGCAAGTTTGGATGTCTAGAGAGAAAAACGTGAAGAAGAAAAGGGTCTTCTTCTAGGGTTTTTGTTTTCATATCTTTCCTCCCTCCATCTTGAGTTTCCTGAGAGCATCTCAGATCTGAAACTCCTCCTTCTACTTTCCATCTTTGGAAGAGTCCAAATCAAGAAGAAGGAGGCACCTGATCAACCATCAAAGAAGGATCAGCGCAGTACTAGCATACTGTGCTGATTTCCTGAAGCAGGACTTCTGATCAAGATTCGTGGGCTCGTGTGGACGACTCCTAGAGGCCGGATGTGTGTGCGGCTTGCAACATCATCCTTAAGCCCGGATCAGCAAGGTTAGAGCGTCTAACTTGCAAGGTAATAGATCTGACCTATTGTTTAATACATACATTAGATGTAGTATAGAAACATGTTGATATGATGAACATGTAGTTCATGCTATATATATATTTTTTAATTTTTGATTTAATGCTATGTAATAATCATGTAATAGGATTTTAGATCTAAGGATTCTCTGATTTTAGAAAATAAATTTTGATTTATTTTAGTCTTCCGCTGTATGATCTTGAAAAAGTTTCAAGATCTAACCCTGAAACCCTAGATAAGGTTCCTACAATTGGTATCAGAGCCTAGGTTCTTTATTACATGATTATTTATACATGCTTAGATTATTTTTTAGATTAGATCTAATTTATAATCTAATTATTAAATCTGAAATTAAAATTTTAGATCAATCACAAACTGCAAGGTTGTCCTGCTGTAAGGTTTACCCCTTACAGTGCAAAGGTTGTCCTAGTTTGTGTAGATCTATCGTTAATCATAAATTTATTAGATATGATCTAGATTAAATTTATGATTTATTATATTTAAAAGATATTTAAATCTAAAATAAAATCTCTTTGTTAAATAATTTTTGTACAAAAAAATTATTTAAAGTTGAAACTGTTTCAATTACATGAACCTGTTTAGATTAGATCTAAAGTAGTTTCATGTTATTTCACTTGTATCTTGATTATGAATCAAACATGCAATATGATTGGTAGAATCATATTGTAAAATTATTTTACAAATATGAAAATTATTTTTTGAAAAGCCGAACCCAACCCTCAGCCCAAAACTTAATTAAGAATTAAGAAGTTGTTTGATTAGGTTCTAGGATTGTGAATTGAAGAACCTAAGACCCAAACCATAACACATTGGGTTAATGGGTTAGCGGGAATTAGGTCCATTAATTGGGTTAGACCTATGGTTAGATTGAAGATGGACTTAATTAGAGAATTGACTAAATCTAATCAATTGTTGTCTTAGATTAGGTCAAGGATTCTCTAGATCAATTACAATAGTTGTAGTTGGTCAAGTCCATGTCTTTAACGAGAACCAAATGGACTTGATTCTTGGCTAAGCGGTCTAGCACAAACTGTTAGGTTGATCTAATCGAAACTAATTAAACCAGTTGGTGTCTAAGGTAAACCAGACCAGTGGTTTTTAATTGGGAGCCCGCTTACCTGGCCATTTCTGATGGTGTCTAAGGCAAGCTTTGGCAGACCCTCCCACTGATCGAACTTACCTGGCCTCTTGGTGAAATTATGTTTTGATCGGATCACTTGACTATTCGAGCTGACCCATGTCAGCTAGGTAAATCAGTGTGACTGATTTAGGTGCTCCTAGACCAGCCCTGGTCTCCCTTAAGCTGACTTGGTGAAGCCAGTGGGAGGATTATGATAAGCTGGTTCATCTGACTTCATCCTCTATATTATTTAAATCCTCTAAAATTATTAGGTCCTTAAAATGATAAAGTTATGGAGATAACTGAATCATAGACTCCCATTAAGGTGTTTGATAATGAGTCCATTAACTCAATAATCATTGCAGACCCAAAGGCCTGGTGCTTGTTGACTAATGGAATTATCACTCATCATATGACGACTTAGAAGTGTCTCTCTAATGGTGGTTAGGTGAGCCAACCAAAGTTGGGCTTAATCATTCGTTGGTTAGATACACCATGTATGATCATGTTAATGGTTGGACCTAACTGGATCCTTACAGTGGAGGCCAAAGCCTACTGATTAGGTTTCTGGGGTAAAATTAAAATTACTAAAAATTATTTAGAGAAATAATTGGTTATGAACCTACCCCTAGATGTACATGGGTTGGCCAACCAAAGTTGGGCTTGTGTGCAGTCTAAGTGGATTCTAGTACTCGCTAAGGAATTAGGGTAATTCCTCGAATTGGAGGTAGAGGCTACCAATTCGAATAAAATAGTGGGAGAAATTTTTTGATTAAAGTCCAAATCTTTAGGTTTAATGAATCAATTACTAATTAGGTTATGGTTCTCTTTTGTGCAGATATGGCCACTTCCCTATCGCTCCGATCATTGTTGGACAATGATAAGTTGGTGGGACCCAATTTTGGTGGCTGGTACTGAAAGTTGAAGATAGTCCTGGAGCATGAATGGATCCTATGTGATAATGGATCTTGCACCTGAGGAGCCAGCTGTCAATGCACGTGGAACAGTCAGAGACACTTACCAGAAGTGGCTCAGTGACCGGACCACGGTGCGCTGTATCATGCTGGCTGCTATGAGCGACGAGTTCAGTCGCAGATTCGAGACGGCTCAGCCAAAGGACATGCTTCAAGTGTTGGAGGATGCCTTTGGCACACCCGATGATGTGGAGAGGCACAAGACTAGTTGTGCCATCTTCAACGCCAAAATGCGGGATGGTGCCTCTGTCACTGATCATGTATTGTACATGATCGAGCTGATGGAACGATTGAGTAAGCTCGGCTTTCTCTTGCATGAGCAGCTTGGGAAAGATGCAATACTGAACTCGCTGCCCAAGTCTTATCTCCCATTCCTCACTCATTATAGAATGACAAAGCCTGAAATAAACTACCACGGATTACTGGGGTTACTTCAGAACTTTGAGAAAGATCACCAACTCCATAAGGAGTTGGTGAACTTTGTGGGAGGTTCGTCTTCTGATTCTCGACCCTTTGAGAAAGGGAAGAAGAACAAGAAGAAGAAAGTAAAGAAGGTGCAAGTTCAGGCTAGGACATCAGTGCAGAGCCAGACCAAAAAGATCAAGCCCGATAAGAGTCTATTCAATTGGCAAGCACCCTAGATTAGATAGTGTGTCAGATATCTACTTATGGCACTGTAGGCTAGGTCATATAAACAAGAACAGAATAAACAGGTTGACTCAAGAGGAAATCTTTGAAGTCAGTGATTGTGAATCACTTCCAACCTGTGAGTCCTGTCTTCTTGGTAAAATGACCAAGTCACCTTTTACTGAAAAAGGTGAGAGAGCTACTGAGCTCTTGGGCCTAGTACATACTGATGTATGCGTGCCAATGAGCACCAGTGCTATAGGTGGATATTTCTACTTCATAACTTTCACGGATGACCTATCCCGATATGGATATGTTTATCTGATGAAACATAAGTCGGATTCATTTGAAATGTTCAAACGATTCCGAAGTAAAGTAGAAAAATAAACTGGGAAGAGTATTAAAACTCTTCGATCTGATCAAGGAGGAGAATACCTTTCTAGTGAATTTCTCACATATCTAGGAGAGAATGGGATTCTCTCCCAATGGACTCCTCCAGGAACACCACAGCATAATGGTGTGTCTGAAAGGAGGAATCGGACTCTGTTAGACATGGTCCGATCCATGATGGGTTTTGCTAGCTTGCCGATATCCTTCTGGGGATATGCACTCGAATCGGCCTGTTATCTATTAAATAGGGTTCCAAGTAAGTCTGTAATTAAGACTCCATATGAGATATGGATGGGATGTAAGCCAGCACTTTCACACCTTAGGGTCTGGGGGTGCCCGGCCTATGTCAAACGATTAGTCACAAACAAACTTGGACCTAGGTCTGACAAATGCTCATTCATAGGGTACCCCAAAGAAACAAAAGGATATTTTTTCTACCATGCTGATGAACAAAAGGTGTTCGTCAGCCTTAAGGCAATCTTTTTAGAAAAGGAGTTCCTTGGTGAAGGAACCGTTGCCTCTAAGATTGAACTTGATGAAGTTCAACAGGTAGAAGGACCGACACCAATAGCTGAACCTGAGTCTGATATGATTAGATCATATCGGAGCTCAATGTACCTGCACCATTAAGGCGATCTGGTAGAGTACCGCATCAACTGGATAGATACTACGGTTTCTTGGTCCGGATGGTGATCCCATCGAACTTGATGAGAATAATGAGGATCCGATCACCTATATGGATACAATGCAGAGACCTGATTTCGAGAAATGGCTTGAAGCTATGAAATCCGAAATGGATTCCATGAAGGTCAACAATGTATGGACATGTTGACCCACCTGAAGGGGTTAAACCCATTGGGTGTAAATTGGTCTTCAAAAGGAAGAGGGGCGCAGATGGAAAGGTGGAGACCTATAAAGCCCGTCTGGTTGCCAAGGGGTATCGTCAATGTTATGGTATTGACTATGACGAGATGTTTTCTCCTGTGGCAATGCTCAAATCTATTCGGATAATGCTTGCAATAGCTGCCCATCTAGATTATGAGATCTGGCAGATGGATGTAAAGACAGCTTTCCTGAATGGAGAGCTGACCAAAGAGGTGTATATGATACAACCTGAGGGGTTTACATCCACAGATGAGTCCAAGGTGTGCAAGCTTCAGAGATCCATTTATGGATTGAAGCAAGCTTCTCAGAGTTGGAACATGTATTTTGATAAGGTGATCAAAATGTATGGCTTCATTAAGAATGGAGAAGAGCCCTGCATCTATAAATGGGCAAATGGTCCAGTTGTGGTATTTCTTATCTTGTACGTGGATGACATTCTCTTAATCGGGAATGACATCCCCATACTACAGGGAATAAAAGTTTGGTTGTCATCACAGTTCTCCATGAAGGACTTGGGTGAAGCATCCTACATCCTAGGGATGAAGATCTATAGGGATAGATCTAAAAGGATGCTTGGGTTATCCCAGTCCATGTACATAGATACTGTGCTGAAGAGGTTCAACATGGAGAATTTCAAGATGGGCTATCTACCGATAGGCCATGGAATTTCTCTCTCTAAGAAGGATTGTCCGACAACTCCTGAAGAGAGAGAGCGTATGAGTAGAGTTCCATATGCTTCAGCCGTGGGATCTATCATGTACGTCATGAAATGTACAAGACCAGATGTGGCATACTCACTAGGAGTAGTGAGTAGATATCAATCTGATCCTGGAGAAAATCACTGGAAAGTGGTTAAAGCCATCCTTAAGTATTTGAGAAATACTAAGGACCAATGGTTGGTTTATGGCGAGTCAGATCTGAAACTTGTGGGGTTCACAGACTCCAGCTTCCAATCTAACCATGATGACAGCAGGAGTGTGTCGGGTTATATCTTTACTCTGAATGGTGGAGCCATCTGCTGGAAGAGGTCCAAGCAGCATACTGTGGCAGACTCTGTTTGTGAAGCGGAGTACATCGCAGCATCAGATGCCGCGAAGGAAGCTGTGTGGCTGAGGAAATTCATCAACGAGCTCGGAGTAGCACCCTCCCTCGATGGTCGGTCCTGTTCTATTGCGACAGCACTAGTGCCATAGCTCAGGCGAAGGAACCCAAAGCACATCAGCGGACGAAGCACATCTTGCTCCACTTCCACCTGGTCCGGGAGATCGTGGATCGAGGTGACGTCGACCTACAGAAGATCGACGGAAAGGAGAACCTAGCCGACCCCTTCACTAAAGTCCTGGCAATAAAGGAGTTCGACAACCACAAGTCGAAGATGGGTATTAGATACTATGCCAAGTGGCTTTAGGACAAGTGGGAGTTGTTGGGAAATGTGTCCAAAAAAGCCAATCGTCAAGCTGTTGACGGTTGAGCAACCAAGTATTGTAATTGATTTGTTAATAAATAAAATATATTTGGTATTTTTATCATAAGCTTTCATCTTCTAATGAACTCCGTTGTTATGATGAAGTCATTAGGACTATTTAGATTCGATAAAGAGAGAATTTATCGATTAGTCCTTAAAACTGTTCACGACCAAATGATAGGCTGTTAATAAGGACAACAGCTTCTATCGAGCATAGGTCGCTGTAGGCCATATAGGTTGGTTGTCCTCTTAACCAAAGAGTGTAGAGACACTAGTATGGCATACAGGTGAGATATAATGGTACATCATCATTGAACGTGACCAACTCCAGAGTATTCTACTGTCGAGAATGTCTCTGATGGGATATAGGTATAAGTGTCCCTTAGACCTGAGATCGCCTCAGTGACTTGCAAGCAACTCACTATGCTTTGGTACTGGACTAACTGAATTTCTAATTCAGGGATGAAAGGCTTCTGGGCACAGTCAAGTACTTGCGAAGTCAGAGTGTGATCGAGATGGGATTGACCACTCCAAGAGTTGGAGAAGAATGAGTCGCTGTATTTTAATTTAGCAAAACCTTGGCCAGGGTAATCCATCAGATGGATTTGATATTTTGAAATACAATGTGGACAACCTGATCAAAGTTGACAGTTAAACTCTGGGGTGTCCTATGATCATTTTGGTCAAGAGGATGAATTATATGAAAACTATATCCACATGGGTTCTAAGGATGTTGTTCTACACATTCGACCTATCCGGTCGTCGGGTACCATTGCTAGATGGTCACTTCGATTGGTATAGAAATTTATTCCTATACTACCAGCTTAGGTTCGGACCTATGAGGTCACACACATTAGAGTTCATGATCCGATCGGATGGTTGATCAACGATTAAGAATCATTCTAGGATTAAATGATCAATACGATTGACATTTAACCCAGTGCAAGTGTTGCAGGAGGATCTATTAGCAATTCGATTGCTGATTGGCTTAATTTGATTAAGCCAATGGGCTGAGATTAAGTCTAATTAAATATGATTTAATTAGATTTCATTTGGGCTTGATTGGATCAAGTCCAATTAGTTTATTGGATAAGCCAAGTGCAAGAAAAAATTAGTCCTAGTTCAACTAGGACTTGGGTCGAACTAATTTCTAATTTGATTAAAAAATTAAATCAGATTTAAATCTAATTTAATCTGATTAAATTAGATTCTTAATTGGGTTAAGACCTATTTTAATTAAGTTGATTTAATTTTGATTTGATTTGGTTTGGGAAACCAAATTAAAACAAGTCATAAGACAGAATCCTAGTAAGACTAGGATTCCACCTTGCGCCACATAATCCTTCTCCACGCCCTCTCTCTTATTCAATGCCAATCTCCACTTATTTTGTGTGACAAAAACCCTCTCCCAGATCTCTCCCACGTTCACAAAAGGTCTCCTCTCTTCTTTCTTACATAGAAGGTGGTTTGGATCAAATCTAAAAGGAATAAGTTTGGATTTCGAATTCTATGAGATAGAGTTTTAGAAATCCAAAACTCTTTCAATTTTGCACCGAATTTATCCAAATTTTTTTTGAAATTTTTATGGCTTTTAGGATATACATTGTGCACCCTTTTCTAGTAATCCATATATGAAAATATGAAGGAGGTGCTCAAGAGTTGGGTGTCACTTAACTTGCCATGTTTGGATAAGCCTTGACTAGGAGTTTGACCTAGACAAGGACTCTATCATATCTCTCTATATAAGATAAGTTTCTTTGTAAAATTTTAGGAGAAGTCAGAGATTTGAGAGACCTTTGTGCCATCCAAAGATCAGAGAGAAATACCTTTGGGTCATGGAGATATAAAAGATGCAAGTTTGGGTATCTAGAGAGAAAAACGTGAAGAAGAAGAGGGTCTTCTTCTAGGATTTTTGTTTTCATATCTTTCCTCCCTCCATCTTGAGTTTTCTGAGAGCGTCTCAGATCTAAAACTCCTCCTTCTACTTTCCATCTTTGGAAGAGTCCAAATCAAGAAGAAGGAGGCACCTGATCAACCATCAAAGAAGGATCAGCGCAGTACTAGCATACTGTGCTGATTTCCTGAAGCAGGACTTCTGATCGAGATTCGTGGGCTCGTATGGACGACTCCTAGAGGTCGGACGTGTGTGTGGCTTGCAACATCGTCCTTAAGCCCGGATCAGCGAGGTTAGAGCATCTAACTTGCAAGGTAATAGATCTGACCTATTGTTTAATACATACATTAGATGTAGTATAGAAACATGTTGATATGATCAACATGTAGTTCATGCTATATATATATATTTTAATTTTTGATTTAATACTATGTAATAATCATGTAATAGGATCTTAGATCTAGGAATTCTTTAATTTTAGAAAATAAATTTTGATTTATTTTAGTCTTCCGCTGTATGATCTTGAAAAAGTTTCAAGATCTAACCCTGAAACCCTAAATAAGGTTCCTACAGCTACCTACTATGAGTTTGGGCTACAACTAGAGAGGAGGGACATGGAAATCATAAGAAAAAATCTAAAAAAAATCTGAGAAGAAGGCAAGGGAAAATTGAGTGGCAAAAGTTGCAAGAAGGGTGGTGAGATTTTTAGCAAGTGTTGTTTATGTGCCCTAGGGTTTGGTTTTTCCATGTGTTGGAGCCAAAAATCAAATCCTAGATTGTGAGACATCTGAAAAGTATCTTTTTGGTGATGAGATTGAAAGCAACTAGACTTTGATTTGATCATACCATAAGTTCGAAGCCGATAATGTTCTTCAGGGGACTAGGCTGCGGTAGCGCACCAGTTAGGAAGGACCTTGGCTAACTTCTGTTTGGATTGTCATTAGAGGACTTCTACCTTGGGGTCTTATAGAGAACACCAATATGCCACTTTTTTATTTTGGTAAAAGTATAAAATTCTATCTCTTTTACATGCTTATTTTTGTTTTATCGATATCGATAAGGTGATTCTAGGGTTTGGATTCTGACTCGATAGTTTTATTTGATAAAGTTATTAACTTATTTGATTTTAAAATATTTAAAAATTACTTTCCACTGTATAATCAAAACCCAATAGAGAGGTGATTATTTAATTGATTTCGTTAGCTGACTTGGTCAATTTATTGATGTCTAAGAAAAGCAACAGGGGGGACCCCTACTGATCTCGACTTATCTGGCTAATTTGAAAGATTGAGTCTTGAATAAGGTTGCTTAGTATTTTGATTTATCCCAACCAATTAGATCAGTCATATGATAAATGATTAGATGAGACCTAAGTCTAAACCTCTCCATAAATATTAAGTCCATAGATCTTTCACCATTATAGATGTGCGGGCATGCTACTGGTGTTGATTGTTCTTGGCTGGTTATAGTGGTTCAGTTGCATCAAAAATATGCAACCACTCTATTAGTAAAGAGTTGCTCCAGAGTGAGGATGGGGTTGGGCCCAATAACTATTAGGTGAGGAATCCAATGACAGCTTTGCACCTACTTGTGAACGGTGGGTTGGGCTTAACTAAGGAGTGTGGTCAATAACTGTTAAGTGAGCCTACATAACTTGAAGATCAAGTCACTGCAACATACTTAGAGAAGTATCTGGGCAAAGAGTTATCCACGCATCGATGTGCATATTACCAATAACCGTTAAGTGAGGTACATGGCATCGATGAAATCGTAGCACCTATTAGGAATCTTTTTATCGCGTTAGAGTTTTTGTTTTCCATCAGAGGAGTGGAGGGATTCAAAAAATTAGTGGGGGTCATTATTTGTATCTTAAAATTTTTAGAAGTAAATATAATATTAAAGTATAAAAATCTAACTTGAATCTCTACTCTCACAGTTAAACAATATTAGTCTCAAACCCTCTAGCCCGTATCTTTGAAACCAATCATTTGATTGGAACTAATTACAAAGACTGGCTCAAAAATCTCAGGATTATCCTGACTTCAGAATAACTAGGTCATATACTCAATCAAGAACCCATAGTGTTACCAAACCATCCTACTCCTAAACAAAGAGTTGCTTATGAAAAATAGATGGATGAAGACAGTCGGGTCAAGTGCTATATGCTGGCATCCATGTCAAATGAGTTACAGAGTCAGTATGAGCATATATCCACTGCTAGGGCTATGATCACTTACCTACAAGAGTTGTATGGTGAGCAGAGCCGTACAGCACACTTCGAAGTATCCAAGAGACTCTTCAATTTGAAGATGCGTGAAGGGCAGTCAGTCCATGAGCACTGTATGACAGTGATCAAGGATATTGAGAAGCTTGGAGAGCTCGAGCTTGAGATACAAAAAAAATTGTAGATGAACTTGATCCTTCAATCCCTTACGAGTTTATATAGTCAATTTATTAAAAATTTTAATATGAACAAACTCGATTGCACTATACCCGAACTGGTCAACATGTTGGTCACTATGGAAGGAACCTTGAAGAGTTTAAGGGATACTATTCTTGCTGTGGAGTGAACTTCTTTCAAGAAAAAGTCTAGTTCGAAGAAGAAGACTAAATCCGCTAAGTAGTAGAAGAAAGAAAGCAAAGCCAAAAAAGGACATTCTAAAGAAGGCCGAAGCAAAGGAAAAGTATTTTTACTGTGATGCTAAAGCCATTGGTGGAGGAATTGTCCACTCTATCTGAAGAACCTAAAGACCAAAAAGGATGATAAACCTTCAGAAGGTATGCTCGTAATTGAATCTAACCTTACGATTTCTTCTACTTCTAGTTGGATATTAGACCCTGGTTCGAGTGCTCATATATGTACCTCAATGCAGGATCTAATAAAAAGTAAGAGGTTAAGCAAAGATGATATGATCCTTCGAGTAGATAATAGAGTAAAAATTACTGCAGAAGCCATTGGCTCTTATCCTCTTCGATTACCGTCTGATTTTAGATTAGATTTAAAGGACTATTATTTTGTTCCTATAGCTAGTCAGAATTTAATTTCTGTGTTTATGCTAGCAAAGAAAGGTTCTAAAATTAATTTCAATAAAAACTTTTATTTTATTTATTTATAAAATAAATTGATTGCATGAGATCTTTTAATTGACAGTCTATATCATTTACATGTTGATGCAAGCAAATAATGAGTGCCATAGGTCAAAAGAGATCCAGAGATGAAATTAATCAGAAATACTTGTAGCATCATAGACAGGGCTATATTTGAGAGGATAGGATAAATAAACTAGAAAGGGATGGGATCCCCAGAGTCGTATCCAGCTTGCAAATCTTACCTTCGAGGAAAAATGGCCAAGTTACCCTTTATAGGACATGGGGAAAGGGCCACTGAGTTATTTGCCCTGGTACATACCGATGTGTATAGACCATTTGATGTGCAGGTCAGAGGTGCTTACAGCTACTTCATTACCTTTATCGATGATCTGTCTAGGTATGAGTATGTGTATCTGATGAAACACAAGTTTGAAGCTTTTGAAAGATTCAAGAAATTCATAAATGAAGTAGAAAAACAAACTGGTAAGCCCATTAAGGTTCTTCAATCTGATCGAAGAGGTGAATATCTTAGTCGAAAATTTTTGAGATATCTTAAAGACAATGGCATAGTCTCTCAATGGACTCTTCCCATAATACCTCAACTTAATGGGATATCTGAAAGGAGGAATAGGATCCTATTAGATATGGTCAGATCTATGATGAGCTTCATTGATCTATCCATATATCTTTGAAGAGATACCTTATTAACTGGCATTCACTTGTTGAATAGGATTCCATCAAAATCTATTCCTACCATATTTTATGAGATATGGTATGGTAAGAAGTTGAATCTAGATTATCTTAAGACTTGGGGATGTCTGGCCTATGTCAAGAGACAGATGGTTGATAAATTGGAGGATAGATCTGTAATAGCTCATTTTATAGGGTATCCAAAAAAATCAATGGGATACTACTTTTATTTTTCACAAGATCACAATATGATTGTTAGTCAGAACGTCATATTCTTAAAAAAATAATTTATCCAGGATGATGGCAGTGGGAGGTTAGTTGAGCTCGAAGAGAAGGTCTCTGCTGAACAAAAAGCTATAGATCCTCAGAAACTCATTATTCATAAGTCAGTAGTTGATGTTCCTCTACCACCTCGTAGATCTAGTAGGGTCTTCCAACCTCCTAAAAGGTACATGGGTATACTTACAGAGAAAGCAAAAAAAATATTCTTTATGGGAGATAGGGGTCATGGTGATGATCTTAATGCCTTTGACGAGGTGATGCCTGATATCGATTTCGAGAAATGGTTAGATGCGATGAAGTGAGAAATTGACTTGATACACTTGAACAAAATATGAATCTTAGTGGATCTATTTGAGGGTATTGTACCCATTAGGTGTAAATGGATCTATAAAAAAAAAGTTAGGTGTCGATGGTAAGGTAGAGATCTATAAAGCTAGGCTTGTGGTAAAAGGTTATAGCCAGTGCGAGGGCATTGACTATCAAGAAATCTTTTCATTCATAGCCATGCTGAAATCCATCCACACTTTACTTGCTATTGTAGCTTATTATGATTATAAAATCTAGTAGATGGATGTGAAAACTGCTTTTCTGAATGGGTATCTAGAGGAAGATATCTATAAGGAGTAGCTTTTGGGTTTCACATCTGGTGATGGTGATCACAGTCTGCAAGCTGCAAAGATCCATATATAGATTAAAGTAAGCTTCTCAGAGTTAGAATCATCATTTTGATGATGCGATCAAATCATTTAATTTCATAAAAAATGAAGAGGAACCTTGTGTGTACAAAAAGGTCAGTGGGAGCACAATAATATTCCTCATATTATACATGGATGATATTTTTCTCATTGAAAATGATAATCCCATGTTGACCACGGTCAAAAGATGGTTATCCAAGGAATTCTCCATGAAAGACCAAGGGCAAGCATCCTATATTCTTGGAATAAAGGCTATAGGGATAGATCAAAATGGATGCTAAGCCTGTCACAAAATCTATACATAGAGAAGGTGCTAAAGAGGTTCAGCATGATAAACTCTAAAAGAAGACTTTTACCTCTTAGGCATGATATTAATCTTTCCAAGATAATGTATCTGACCACATCTACGAAAGTTCAGTGCATGAGTAAGATTTTTTATGTCTCAGTCATAAAGGGCCTCATGTATGCCATGCTATGTACTCGACTTGATATTGTCT
Source organism: Elaeis guineensis (assembly GCF_000442705.2). Taxonomy (NCBI): domain Eukaryota; kingdom Viridiplantae; phylum Streptophyta; class Magnoliopsida; order Arecales; family Arecaceae; genus Elaeis; species Elaeis guineensis. Next base: position 12,133,124 of record NW_027332424.1, read on the forward strand.
TTGCTGTGAGTGTCACAAGCAGGTATCAATCGAATCCAGACGAGGAGCATAGGATAGCTGTAAAAAATATCCTTAAATACTTAAGAAGAACTAAGAATTTGTGCTTAGTCTTTGGATGAGGTTCTGAGTTACGAGTCGAGGGGTATACTGATTCAGACTTCATGTCTGATTTTGATGATAGAAAGTTTACGTCAGGATATGTGTTGATTTGCAATGGTGGCGCAGTCAGCTGGAAGAGTTCCAAGCAACCCATCATAGTGGATTCGAGCATAGAGACTGAGTATGTCGCTACTTTGGATGCTGCAAAGAAAGACTTTTGATTCAAAAAATTTATCATAAAACTTAGAATTATGACATCGGATGCCACACCACTTTACTGTGACAACAATGGAGCCATAGCACTTGCTAAGGAGCCAAGGTCTCATCAAAAATCAAAGCACATCGAGCGACGGTATCATATCATACACGAACACCTTGAAAAAAAATATATCGAGGTATGAAGAGTAGACTCTGCAAACAACGTGGTAGATCCACTGACAAAGTAATTGAGCCAGTCAAAAATAAAAATCTACCTTGAGAAGATGGGACTTAGATTAGTGGCCAATTGGCTTCAGTCTAAGTGAAAGATTATTAAATGTATATCCTAGAAGCCAATATGGCTGACCCATTGTAATATAATTAGGATATAATTTTATACTTTATACATTGATTTGATCAAAAAAAGGGTAAGTTTATTTTTCATTCAAGTGTGATGTTTCTTTGAATCATCCATGAAATTAACTTTTCAATATATATTCTTAAAGTGTTGAGAATTAGAGACATGTATTTAATTCCTAAATGCTCCCGACCATAGAATCATCATAAGGATGGTGATCAATCTAGATAGATCGATGCATAGATCATTTTCTTTGAGGTAGATGAGTCTCTGATCTATAGTGTAGAGACACTGAGCGACGAGTGTAGGTAGTTGTTAGAGAATAACTAGTACTGAGTGTTACCATACGAGAGATCATTTGAATTTTTACTTGATCATCTGTGATTGTCTCGATGCTGTAGTTGTGTGAATGGTCCTTTGATCTGAGATGGTATGACTGCTCGTAGTGAGGTTGCTAGAGTTTGACGGACACATAAATATGATCTCAATGAGCCCTTGTAGTAGATGTTGATGATAGTTGATCCACTATAAGAGTAGGGTACGTATCAAGATAGGATCTATCGATCTTGATAGAGAGGAGTAGTCCTATGCGATTTGAGGCTAAATCTCAGAGTCTGTGGTTATAGCAATGTGATTCATGAAAAAGAGTTTTCATAAGAATTATAATTAAACTTGAGCTGATCGAATCTATCATATGACTGATGTTGAGATTTGATGATTTATCTATGACCTACCATCTAGTCAGAACTCACGATAGAGGGACTGAATCACATGTTAACTACACTTTGAGGTTCTTTTCAATTCTACAGGGTTGCCACTACAGACTGTTAGGTGTCATTGATGGATTATGAGAGCTCACTAGGATTATTCTGGATCGACAATCTTTGATGAGTTAGAGTAGAATTGTTCCGACCCATTGAAAAGAGTTACAATGATACTTTAATAAAGATCATTGCATATCTCACTACTAGATAAAATTAAACCTATGAGATCACACAATAAAGAGATTAGATCTGGAATAAGCAATGAAACTTATGAAGTGTCAATTAGGTTTAGAGAAACTTTGTTGAGTTCAGGATAATCATGCTAGTACATGGTTAGACCTAATTTTTTCTTCACATTTGAATTTTTTATTTGATAAGATTAATTCAAACTTAATTATCTACTAATAATCAAAATAAATTAGATTCATTGAGCTTCAATTGTTGGGTGCCTAAGGTTTTGGATCAAATGAATTAAGGGTGCAAGTCCTTAATTAATTTTTTTGATAGTTTTGATTGGTGCCACTTGATTTGATCAAGTTGGGCATGTCCATCCATTAGAGGGTGTTTGGATCCTTTATAGGGAATCCCACGGGTGCAAAGTGGGGTGTGATTATATGGGTGCAAGGGCTCCAATAGTTGGTGCCTAATAGGTTTTCTAAAGAAAGTTAAATAACTAAAGGTATAAGAAAACCTAATGCAAGTAGGACCTGTATTAAGTGGTTATTTAGTTTTGAATAGGATTTAAATCTTATACCTATTTAAAGGAGCCTCTCTTAAGGTCCCTAGATACTTCAACCAACTGCCCCATGCCCCCTTAGGAGAGCCCCACGCCCCTCTCTTCTCTTCTCGCTCTCTTCTCCCTTGGAGCTTCAACGCCCCAAGCTTGGGCGCCCTTCTTCTTCCACGTCCAAAGGGAGTTGGGCATCCCCCTTGTGTGCTGGTTTCTAATCTCTGGTAGTAGCATAATCTAGGAAAGAAAAAATAAGATAAGAAGAGAAGAAAAAGATCAAGGAAAGAATCAAAGAGTTGATCGCGATCCAAGCTTCATTCAGATTCACAGGTTGATTTTTCTTGAAGAAGAAAATTTAATTTTAAGAGGGCTATTCCAGGTTGATCCTGAGTGGATACCCATAAAGGTCGGGCACTTGCATGGCTAAATTTTTTTTTTCTCTTTCAAATTCAGATTTGAAGAAAAGAATTACGAAACAGATATGTGATTCGATCACATGTTCAATTTCAGTATATGAAGTAGATCCTTGTGGTTTATATTTTATGCATGCATGATATAGATAAAAAGAATTTTTAATCTTCTATTATATTGCGATGTTTAGAAAATAAAAATTTTGAAACATACATATATGCCCCAACATAAAAATTCCAACACCCATAGCCTTGAAGGTGACCACAGGCGGAGCTGGATTGATAGGCTCCTGGTTCACTAGGATGGGAGTTGTACTTGGATAGAGGTGGTAAATAGCTTCTACGGGCTTGAGGTTCAGGTAGTGAGGACTTCGAAGGGCTTGGATGGAGCTCTGGATACCAAGGGACACAAGGTAGAGTGAGCTACTAAGGAAGAGCTAAAGACTGTGGTGGAAGAGCAGTTTTAGGATATTGGGTTCACTCAGTCTGGGAATAGGTCAACCAAGTTGCAAGGCATGCTAGAGAGAGAGGAGTCTCGACGTCTTGGCATGGCATGAAAAGTGGGTCGACTCAGTGCTAGACTGAGCTGATTCAATCTAGATGGGTCGACTCAATCCCAACTGAGTCGACTAACTGGGAACATAATAGAAAATGCATCGTTTAGGATTTCTGTAGGTTATTAAGAATTGGGTCAACCTAGTCCTAGTTGAGCCGATCCAGTTCATGCGAGCTGAAGATGTATAGGAGTCTATTTTGGTCTAGGATTAGGTTTTGATTCTAGGGTCTTGGGCTCGAGTTTATGAGTTTCAAGGATGGCTAACTCAAGGGTTTGGACTGAGAACAAGTCCAAGGGATGAAAGCATGTGAGACATAAGCTCGATGAGTACTTTCATGTATTGAGTTCGGCCAAGAAAGTTTTTCAGCTAGGGTTTATTAGAGTTTGTGTGGAAAACCTAGGGTATATAAACTATGTATGATAACATATTTTGTGTGGAGCTAATATAATAGCTTTTCTCCCTCAATCTCTCTCTCCTTCTCTCATGTTTTGCATGCCTAAACCCTAACTGCCATCTTCAAGGAGGGATCCTTGCAGCCATCCCTCTTTGGTGTGTTGCTGGTGTATTTCTTATCCCATGTACTGGAGTTCATCTGCATAATAATTGGTATCAGAGCTAGGTTGAGCATGGAGAAGGAAGAAGATGTCAGGAGCTATTGAAGAGATTAGCAAGGTTCTTCGTCAGGTTTCCTATCAAGGTATTTTTTCTTTTCAATCAGATCAATATTGTTTGTGATTGTGGTTGAGACATCATGAGCAGCAAGATGAAGATTGATTTTGAAAAATTTGATGGGAAAAGAAACTTCTCGATGTGGAGAACTAAAGTAAAGGAACAATTGATTCAGCAGGAGCTGGATCTGGCCTTGGAGGAAAAGTCAGAGGAGATGGCAGATCAGGCTTGGAGTTCTCTGGAGAAGAGGACCAGTTTGCTAATTCGATGATGTTTAGTTGATTCAGTGTTGTACGATATACTAGAAGAGAAAACACCCAAGAGATTATGGTTAAGGATGCACACCCTATACATAAGGAGGAATATATGCAACAAACTCATGTTGAGAAAATAGCTCTATAGCCTTTGGATGGAAGAAGATGGAGATCTACCAGGGCATGTTCAACGATTTGACCAGCTGAGTATCGATTTACTCAATTTGGGTATGGCTCTAGAGGAGGAGGATAAGTCTCTGATGTTGCTGTGCTTACTATCCGGGAGCTTTGATCCGCTCTATTGTATGGGAAGGAGACACTGATTTATAAAGAGATAGTGTTGGTCCTTCAGACGAATGAGCAGAGGGAGCAGATGGTGAGATATATTACAGGGGTTTTCCTAGATGCTATGGCGGTCAGTGAGAGGCCTAGAAGGGGAAAGGATAGACGTGAGGCAATGGAGAGGCAAAATTCTCCAAAGGATAACAAGGAGGTATGGTGCTACAGGTGCAGAAAGTTAGGACATCTGAGGAGAGATTATCCACAAAAGAAGGAAAAAGGAGAAAGTTTCAGTCCAGAGTCATCCAGTGTAGTGGTTGAAAGCGATTTATCAGATAACTTACTGATGTTGTCAGCTGGACACAGGAAGGAGGCAGATCATTGGGTACTGGACTCAGCGAGCTCTTGTCACTGTACACCTCATCGGGCGTGGTTTACTTCTTACACATAGGTGGGTGAAGGGCAATGAGTGATACTTGGAGATGGGAGCTCTTGTGGTATTGTAGGAGTGGGATCCATCAAGCTGAGGATGTTTGATGGGAGGGTGCAGACATTAATAGATGTGCATCAAGTCCCAGATCTCAGGAGGAGCATAGTATCATTTGGGTACTTGGAGAAAAAGGGCTGCACTTTCAGAAGCAATTCAAGGGTTTTGAATGTCTCCAAGGGTGATAGGATTGTGATGAGAGGGAGGAGGCTAAGAAGTTGTTTATACTAGTTGGAGGGATCTATTGTGTCCAGGAAGATCGATGTGATTGCTTCAGCCAGTCAGAGGTCCAATCGGTGCAGATTGGACAATTGATGATATGCTTATTAGATCTGCCAGTTGTGGGATCGCCAGATCATAGGAAGGTGGAGCATGGAGGATTGGTGTGTCCACATATAGAGGAGGAGCACCGGAGAGAGGTTCCCTCATGGGTGATGAGGAAGTCCATGGCCATAGCATGGGCTCTAAGTAAAGAGGTGCAAGGGAGGTAGAGTTTCCTAGCTGCTTAGACAGTGGTGAGCAGGCACCAGGAGTTAGCCTAAAGGTTTATGCATTGGAGGTTGATGCTATAGTAGCAATGGAGGACCCAGGGACATATAAGTAGGCTTTCACTAGCTTGGGCCATAAGAGGGTCGAAGGCAAGGGAGTAGAGCTGCAATCACTCCAGGAGTTTCCAATGCTGTAGCGGTGCATGTCGTAGGGGCAGCAGCAGTCACAGCCACTGGGACAATAGTGATCGGAGCCATTGAGGGAGCGACGGGCAGCCATGGGCTACATCACTGGAACTGTAGCTGCTGGAGTCGTAGGTAGAGCAATGGTGGTCAAAGCCATTGGAGCAGTGATGGATGGAGTCACTAGGTGTCGTGACAGGTGGAGTCACGATGGTAGCAGTGGATGCAGCTGTTGGATCAGTGGTGGGCTTAGCCACTGATGGAAGCACCTACATGAGAGGTGCCTAGATATAAGATAAGATTTTCAGCCATAAGGAAGGTAGTGGCGGTCTTCCGAATAGCTCCAAGGCTGAGGTATACTGCGGTGGTGAGGAGGTCTGCACAATTGATTTCACTCCTCATTGGCTAGGTCGTGCAGAGGATCGAAGCTCGGTGAAGAGCAGAGATCGCCAAGGCTTTGAGGGCATCAAGGTGAAGATTGTAGAGATTCTGTGGTGCCCCCATAGCCTTGAAGGTGACCACAGGTAGAGCTGGATTGATAGGCTCTTGGTTCACTAGGATCGGAGTTGTCCTAGGGTGGAGGTAGTGCATAGCTTCTACAAGCTCAAGGTTCTGGCGGCGAGGACTTCGAAGGGCTTGGTTGGAGCTCCTGATACCTGAAGACACAAGGTGGAGCAAGATACCAAGGAAGGGCTGAAGACTATGGTAGAAGAGCAGTTTTAGGGCATTGGGTCAACTCACTCTGGGAATGGGCTGACCAAGTCGTAGGGTGTGCCAGAGAGAGAGGAGTCTTGACGTTTTGGCATGACCTAGAAAGTGGGTCGACTCAGTGCCAAACTGAGCTGACTCAGTTCAGGTGGGTCAACTTAGTCCCAGCTAAGTCAACTAACTAGGAACATAATAGAAAGTGCATCGTTCGGAATTTCTGTAGGTTGCTAAGAATTGGACCGATTCAGTCCCAGTTGAGCCAATCCAATTCATTTGGACTAAAGATGTACGAGAGTTTGTTTTGGTCTAGGGTTAGGTTTTGATCCTAAGGTCTTGGGCTCTGGTTTATGAGTTCCAAGGATGGCTAACTCAAGGGTTTGGATTGACAATAAGTCCAAAGAATGAGAGCATGTGAGATATGGGCTCGGTGAGTGCTTTTATGTATTGAGTTCAGTCACGGGAGTTTTTTAGCTGGGTTTATTAGGGTTTGTGTGGAAATCCTAGGGTATATAAACTATGTATGATAACATATTTTTTGTGGAACTAATACAATAGCTTTTTTTCCTCAATCTCTCTCTTCTTCTCTCATGTTTTGCATACCTAAACCCTAGCCACCATCTTGAAGGAGGGATCCTTACAGCCACCCCTCTTTGGTGTGTTGCTGGTGTATTCCTTGTCCCACATACTGGAGTTTGTCTACACAACACCTCAAACAAGTAAGAGAAGAGTGAATTGAAGTGAGGAAGTGATCAAGTCAAGAATCAAGGAGCCTCACCATCACTCAAGCATTCAAGAAGAAGTCAAGCGATCAAATATCATCATTCGGACTTCTTTCAATTCTTCAAAGAGTTTTATTTTTCTTAACTTAATCTTTTGTATTCATTTTTGGGCTTATTGTATTTCAAGTTTCTTTAGAAAGAAACTTGGGTTGGTCCAAGCTTTAACTTGATTGTTAGTCCGAAAAAAAATAATCACTTATGAGGTTTTGGTTTGTGATCCATGAAAAATCAATTGGATTGATTGTGAGCTCAAAAAATAATCTTGTATGATTTTGATTGGTGAGCCATGAAAAATTAACTGGGTTTGACTATGAGCCCGAAAAACTATCGAACTGTAATTCTAGTTGTGAATTATAGTTGAATTCCCAAGTGGTTTGCTTGGGGAGTGGACGTAGGTGCTGAGTTTGGCACCGAACCACTATAAAATTTATGTGTTTGTACTTGTGCTTACTATTATTATTTTTTATATCTTTAATCTTTTCATTGCTCTTTATATTCAAGATTATATTGTTTACTGTGTACACATCACTTAGTTTAAATCATTCAAATCTACACATTAGTCATTTAATTTTAGAAATACCCAATTCACCCCCCCTTTGGGTAGCCATACCTGGACAACAACTACAACTAGCTCTGAAACAGATAAAGTAGGTGTAACTATCCAATCTCAAAGATTCTAACCAAAAATCTTGCTATGTCGTGCCCAAATCATTCAGACAACCTATCTAAAATGACCTTTCTGCCCACGCATACAAAATAGCCTCTATGGGACCCTAAGGTACGTGCACACAATCTATCCAAAATTTTCCTTCTCTTCTATTTTTTTGAAATATGGCTAGAGCATCGGAGGGTCTCTATTGAAGCCAACTTTGATTAGGACTTGCTTTATAGGTCACATCCTAGGAAGCATGTTCCACCACTCCAGCAACTCCAACCAAGATTCAGGTTTCAACGACAATAGCATTTACATATAAAATTAAAGAAATACAAATTTTGGCTAAATAAGATAGCATTTTTGGGACAAGCGATATCGAAGGATGGCATTTTAGTAGATATAAGCAAGATATAGGCCATTGTTAAGTGGAGTCGGCCAACCAATGTTTCGGAGGTCCACAGTTTCATAGGGTTGGCTAGTTATTACAGAAGGTTTGTTGAAGGGTTCTCCTATATAGCAGTGCCATTAACCCATTTAACCCAAAAAGAGGTCAAATTTGAATGGACAAAAGAATGTAAATAGAGTTTTGAAGAATTGAAGAGAAGATTAGTAATAGCTCTAGTTTTAACTTTACCCTCTAGGAGTGAAAGTCTTGTTATCTACAGTGATACATCTAAGAAAGGGTTAGGATGTATTTTAATGCTGCATGGTAAGGTAGTGGCTTATGCTTCTAGACTGTTAAAACTTTATGAGCAAAATTATCCTATCCATGATCTAAAATTAATAGCTATTATTTTTGCTCTTAAAAGCTGGAGACATTATCTCTATGGTGAATGATGTTAGATATATACTAATCATAAAAGTTTGAAATACATTTTCACTCAGAAGGAATTGAATATGAGACAAAGGAGGTAGTTAAAATTTTTGAAGAACTATGATTTGTCCATTAATTATCATTCAGGAAAAACCAATGTCATAGCAAATGCCTTGAGTAGGAAATCTTCAAAATGTTTGGCTGTACTGATTACTACCCAAAGGTTGATCTTAGAAGACTTGAAGAAATTGGAAATTAAGGTGTTGACACATGACTCTAATAGACTTCTAGCATATTTATCAGTCTAGCCTACATTGATTAAGAGAATTAAAGAAGCTTAGAGCAGTAATCCTTATGTATAGAAAATCAAAGATGAAGTAGAAGCAGGTTCTCGATCAGAATTTTATATTCATAATGATGGTTCTTTGAGATTTGGTACTCAACTGTGTGTGCCTAATGTTGTAGAACTAAAGAAGAAAATATTGAAAGAAGCCCATGGTACAGTTTATATGGTACACCTTAGGAGTACTAAGATGTACAAGGATTTGAAACAAAGCTTTGTTAGAAAATAAGTAGGGTTGCATGCATAGATTTCAAAATTTTTTTGAAGTAACAGCAAAAATGATCTAGGTTAAATCCTTTAACCCCACACTTAATAGATCTAATCTATATTTATCCAAGCCCTAGATCTAAAACATACATTTAATCTAAAAATAAAAAAAAAATTGAGATCGGATCTCAATATCTTGCGCGAGTTGAAATACACCGCAATCGATGATCCTAGATTTGAAGATTTCTCCGCCGCACACATGTCCGACCTCTACAGGTATCCACCAGGATCAATCTTGAACCTTTCTTCTTATTATAGACCTATTTTCTCCAAGATGAATCTCAACTTTTTGGATCTTTGATCAACTCTTGATCTTTGATCACGATCTCAACACTTGAACTACAGTCTTTCTCCCTGTTTCTTGCTATAAAAGAGATCACCCTCAACTCGGATGTGTAGGAAGATGGGATGCCCAACCCTTGGCATTGGAAAGAGAGGAGGAAGGGAAGATGGCATGGAGATGGAGAAAGGATAGAGATCTGAATTCACAAATCAATTAATTTTGAAACCTTAGGAGACCATCTTTTAAATATACCTTTTCTTGATTCCAAAGCAATCACCAATCTATCTAAAAAGGCTAGTCCTTATCTCATAAGGATTCTTATCTTTTAATCTAATTTTATTTCAAGAAACTCAGATCCAATTAGAAAGGCCCTCACCTCTTTTGGTAAGTAGATGGGATGCCCTACATCCCATAAGGCACATAGAGGGGGTGCCCACTTCAAAATAGGTAAGTAGTTGGGGTGCCAACTCTTGGCACCCCTTAGGGTTTTATGCACACAAGCGAGAGGGCATAGCCCCTCTCTCTCTCCTTCCATGCCAAGGCAAAAGAGGGGGCGGGCCCCTTTCTCTCCTTACACCCACTCCAAGGGGTGTGCGCCCCTTGGACTTTCTAAAAAGGGAGGCATGCACCTCCTCTCCTCTTTCCAATTATTCCATGCCATTGAAGGAAATAACAAGGAAGAAAATTAGGAGATTTGTTTGCCAATTAATTGGCTTGATTCAATCCTTTTAGGCTCTCAAATAGGTATCCCTCTAAACCAAAATCAAAATAGATCTAGTTAAGGTTCAAGGCTATAGACTTGATCCAATCCTTATCTAATAAGAAATTCAAGTCCAGAGAAGAATTGGATTTAACCATGTGCTAGCATGGTTCTCTTAAACCTAATAGAATTTTATTAAATCTTAATCTAATTAGAGCTTCATAAGCCCAATTGATTAATTCAAGATTAAACCCCTTAATGTGTGATCCCATAGGTTCCATTCTATCTGATAGTGAGATATATTATGATTTCTATCACAATATCATTGAAACTCCTTTCAATGGATTGGAACAATTCTAACTCTATCCTTTAAGGGTCATCGATCATCAAGACGATGTCCGATGAGTCCCACAATCTATCAGTGATACCTAGTAGTATGTAATGGCAATCCAGTAGAATGAAAGTATGAATTCCTAGGTGCAGTTATCATGTGATTCAGTCTTTCTATCATGAGTTTCGATTTGACAGAGGTTGTAAAGAACTCGTCAGACTCAATTGTCAGTCATATGCTAGATTGGCTCGACTCGAGTTCACTTATGAATTTCGTGAAAACTCTTTTTTAGTATTCACACTTACTTTAACCAAAGACTTTCTAAACTCGATCTCACAAATCACATAGAACTTCTCCTTTTCTACCCACATCGATAGATTCCATCGAGATGCATCATACTCCTAACAGTGAACCATAATTTACTATAGTCAATATATACAGCAAGGATTCAAATAGCTAGGGACCAAGGGAATGTGCAGTCAAACTCAGTAGCCTCGCTGCGAAGAGCCGATGACACCATAGATCAAAGGACCACTCATACTATTGCAGTATCGAAATAATCACTAATGAGTGAGTAGATATCCAAGTGATTTTTCATATTGATCACGCTCAGTGCAAGTTATTCTCTAACAACCACCTGCACTCTCACCCTGGTGTTCCTATACTGTAGATCCAAGACTCATCTATCTAGAAGAGAGGTGATCCATGCATCGATGTTTAAATAGATTGATCACTGTCCTCCATGATGATTCTTTGATTGGAAGTATTTAGAAACTAACCACTAATTAATGTATCTCAAATTCTTAATACTTTGAAAATACACAAAATCATTTTTGTTAATTTCTAGAATAAATCATAGATACATAAACATGATTGAAAATAAAAATATCCTTTATTAATAATAAAAAATTACAAGTGTAAAGTTAAGCCCTAAAAGTATAAAATGTGTCACGAACAATTGGCTTCTAGGACACTCATCTAGCAAACTCTCACTTGACCTAAAATCAATTTACCATATACTTAAGACCTATCTTCTCAAGGCGAGCTTCAATCTTCTGCTGGCTGAGAGGCTTGATCAGCAGGTCCGTCATATTCTGCATGGAGTTGACTCTCTGTACCTCAACAAACTTTTTCTTGAGGTATTCACGTATGATGTGGAACAACCGCTCTATATACTTGGATTCTGATGAGACCTGGGCTCCTTTGTGAGGGCTATGGTATCATTGTTATCGTAGTGTAGTGCAATGACATCTAATGATATTACACCCAGCTCCACAATGAACTTCTTGAACTAAAAAGCTTTCTTAGCAGCTTCAGAGGCGGTGATGTCTCGGCTTCCATGGTCAAATTTGCAATGATCGGCTACTTGGAATTCTTCCAGCTAACTGATCCTCTATTACACAAGAAAATACAACCTGATATTAGCTTTCTATCATCGACACCATTCATGAAGTCTGAATCGATGTATCCCTCCATTTTCAGCTTCGATCCTCTATCAAAGATCAAGAACAAATTCTTAGTTCTTCTCAAGTACTTAAAGATGTTCTTCACAGCAATCTCGTATTCTTCATCTGAATTCATCTGATATCTGCTAGTGGCACTCATGATAAGAGCTATATCAGGTCATGTACATAATATGACATACATGAGGCTCCCTATTATCGAAGCATAAGAGATCTTACTCATGTACTGAATCTCCTCAAGTGTGTCAGGGCACATCTTCTTAGAGAGATGAATGCCATGTCTAAAGGACAAGAGACCCTTCTTAGAGTTTTCTATACAGATCCTCTTCAGCACCTCCTCTATGTATATTCACTGTGAGAGTCTTATCATTCTCTTAGATCTATCCCTATAAATCTTTATATCAAGAATGTAGAAAGCTTCTCCTAGATCTTTCATGGTGAATTCTTTTAATAATCATACTTTGACTGATGTCAGCATAGGAATATCATTCTCAATCAGGAGAATGTCATCCACATACAATATGAGGAATGTAAGAGCACTCCGACTAACTTTTTTATACACATATAGGTTCTCTTCATTTTTTATGAAATCAAATATTTTAATCACATCATTAAAGTAAGTGTTCTAACTTTGAGATGCTTGCTTGAGTCCATATATAGACCTTTACAACTTGCAAACTTTATGATCACTATCACTGGATGTGAAATCTAAAGGTTGTTCCATATAGATATCTTCCTCAAGATATCCATTTAGGAAGACAGTTTTCACATCTATCTATCAAATTTTATAATCATGAAAAGCTACAATCGCAAGTAGAGTCCGAATGAATTTTAGCATAGCTATGGATGAAAAGATTTTCTGATAGTCAATGCCTTCACGTTGACTATAACCTTTTGCAACCAACCTTATCTTATAGGTCTCTACCTGACCATCCAATCTAATTTTTTTTTATAGATCCATTTATACCCAATAGGTATAATACCTTCAAATGGATCTACTAAGGTCCAAATCTGATTGGAATGCACGGAATCAATTTCTGACTTCATCGCTTCCATCCATTTCTCAGAGTTAACATCACCTCATCATAGATTTTAAGATCATTCTTAATGTTCCTATCTTCCACAAGGAATGCTTTCTCTAAATTCTCTGTAAGAATATCTAAGTATCTTTCAGAAGGATGGGAGATCCTACTTGATCTATGAGGTAGAGGAGGAATCACATCTACTGGCTCATTGTTGGGTTCAGATTCTTGGACTCAGTGCTCTTCAAAGACCTTCTCTTCGAGCTCAATCTTTCTCCCACTACCTTCATCTTAAATAAACTCTTTTTTCAAGAAGATGGCATGATGGTTCACAATCATATTGTGATCCTCAAAAAGATAGAAGTAGTATCTCATGGATTCTTTAGGATATCCTATACAATGAGCCCTAAAAGATCTAGCCTCTAACTCATCCGTCTACTGTCACTTGACATAGACCAGACATTTTCAAAGCTTGAGATACCCAAGAGTTGGCTTCTTACCATACCATAGCTCATATGGTATGGTAGGAATGAATTTAGAGAGAATTCAATTCAAAAGATGAATTGTAGAAAGTAATGCATGTCCCCAAAGAAAGATAGGAAGATTTGTGAAGCTCATCATGGACCAAACTATATCTAATAGGGTCTGATACCTCCTTATAAATACTCTTTTTAATTCAAAGAATCTTTATAGATTTTTTGATCTATTTTTTTATTTTATGTCTGAATTCAATGAACTTTTTAAAGGCTTCAGACTTTCGATGCATCAAATACACAACCATATCGTGAATAATCATCAATAAAAATTATGAAGTAAACATAGCCACCCTTGACTTATACATCGAATGGACCATACACGTTAATATGTACCAAGACTAATATCTCAATGGCCCTTTTCCCTTGTCCCATAAAGGGTGAAGGAGACATACAACAGTGCTATGCATGCAATGTTAAAATTTTATGCAGCGAAACTATTAGATTAAATAATTCAATCTAATTTACATGCATAAGATCTAATCTAGACTACCATATCAAGACCTATAATATGATCTAACATGCACTTTAAATCTAAAAATAAAAATTTACATTAATCTATTTGATGTTGCAATCTTGATCTAATCGTTAGATCTAACAAAATTGATCAAGCAAGTTTAGAAACTATTACCAAACTGAAAACTCTTGATCTCTACTGGTCCAATACTTGGATAGGTACTCCTTCTGGTTGCACACAACTGTACGAAGTCATCCAGTCTCTATAGCACATCCACATGAAGATCGATGCAGATCAAGCTCCTTGGAAGTGCTAGCTTGCAAGGATCTTCGAGGTTTATTTCTCTCTTCTTCTTCAAAAGATTTGGACATTCCAAATGAAGAGAAGATCTGAAGGAGAAGGAGAGAAGAAGAAGCTTTAGAGAAAAAATAAAATCAGCAAGAAAAACCAAGATGGGGCATCCACTATTGGAGACCCCCATTAAATAGATGGGCTCTAGGGTTTTGGTCAAAAGGAGGGCACCAATGGAGTCCATGCCAAACACCTTTTGGGCATCCCAAAATTTTTAGATTTGAGAGTCGGCATGGGGAAGGAGATCAAGAGTCTCATACATCTGAAAAACCTCCAAAAAAATTAAGAAAAAAAATAATTGGTGCCACCCTTCTTTCCTTGTTTGAAAAATCTCTTTCCTTCCTTTCTCCCTATCTCTAATTCAGATCACATTCAAATTACGTAGGAGATAGGATCATGACTCATCATGCTTTGCCACCCCCTCTTATTGAGCTCTCTCTCTGGATGCCAAAAACCTCAAGCCACATCTAATTTGGCATTGAGATAGGGTATGGGTTCAGGGGTGGTGCAAGGATAAGGATAGAGTTCCTACCGACTAGGACTTCATTTTTAATTCGATTCTGAGCCAAATCAAATTTGGTTTGAACCAAATGATAGAAATAAATTTAATTTAATTAGAAGCTCAATTATCTTAATAAATTATTAATTCAATTAGAAATTAACTAAGCCTAAATCCTGATCAAATCAGGATCAAATTTCTCTTGTAATCAGATTTGATCAAATCAAACCCAATCTAAGTCAAACTAAATCTAATTCAATTAGACTTGGTCCAAAGCTCTTTACTCAATCAAATTGAGTCAATTAGCAATCTAAATGCTAATTAATTCTCTATTAATAGTAGAGTCTCATCCCCAGTGGGACTCCTCACCAGAGTCACAATCCAATTGGACTCTTCAGCCATCAGATCTGATCTAATTTTATAATGTGTATGACTCTATAGGTTTGAACCTAAGTTGGTAGCATAGAAATAATTTTTTAATAAAAGATAATTTGATCATCTTTTTAAGTAAACAAGACTCATTGGTAGGCAACGATTCATAATCATTTTTATCAAGAATCCCTTCTTAAGCTAACTTATTCATCCTATTCTTGTTAATATGACCTAACCTATAATGCCAAAGGTAGGCATCCATGACATCATCTATTTTAGGATGTTTATTAGAAGTGTACATTACATTAGGTCTAGATACAACATATATCCCATTGTTCAACTATCCACGCATAATAGTAACACCATTCAAAATGTATCACAAAAATATTTCTTTATTGATATTTCATAATTTGATTTGGCCAAAAGGCCTACAAAAATAATATTTTTAAAAAAATTGAGATAGCAATGACATTCATTTAGAATAATAAAATGAGACTCGAGTACAAGCTTGATAATTCTTAAAGCTAGAACTAGAACTGATCTTTCATCTACAACGTTTAGAAATCTCTCGTCGTCTCCAAATCTCCTACTGATCTGAAGACCCTATAATGAATTGCAAATGTTAATAGGGCCATCGGTATCCAATACCCAGGTCATTGTATCAAAAATAGAGAAGTTACAAGGTGTTATCAATTATCTTGTCCAGCAACCGATTGCTTCTTCTTCTTTGGCCTGTTCGAGTCAAAAAAAGCTATATATTGAGGATAGTTTCTCTTTCAGTGACCCTGCTTCTTGCAATAAAAATACTCTACCTGACTCTGATCAGTCTTGAACTTGAGATTTTGGGTCTGACTCCCAGCACTTTGTATTTTTTTAATTTTTTAATTTTCCTTTCTTAAAGGGACGACGTCCACCCAAAAAAGATCCTCTCACTACATTCACCATCTCCTTGTAGAGCTGGTGATCTTTCTTAAAAATCTGTAGCAACCCCAACGGACCATGATAGTTGACTATAGGCTTCATCATTCTAAAATGACTGAGAAATGGCAAGTAGGATTTGGATAAAGAGTTCAGGATCGCATGCTTCCTCAGATGTTCGTGCAAGAGGAAGCCGAGCTTGCTCAGTCGCTCGATCTGCTCGATCATATACAATATATGATCCATGACCGATAGTCCCTCCCTCATCCGAGCATTAAAAATGATGCAATTAGTCTTGTGCAGCTTAATGTCATCGGTAGTACCAAAAGACTCTCTCAACACTTTGAGCATGTCCTCTAACTGAGCCTCTTTAAACTTTCAACTGAACTCATCGTTCATGGAAGCCTGTATTATACAACGAACTGTGGTGCAGTCATTAAGCCACTTCAAATAAGTGTCTCAAACCATGCCATGGATGTTTGGAGCAGGCTCCTCAGGTATTGGATCTGTAATGACATATAAAATCCACTCATGCTTCAAGATAATTTTAAGTTTTCGATACCAGTTATCGAAAGTAGGTCTGATCAACTTCTCACTATCCAACAGTAATCGAAACGATAAGTCTGAGGCTATATTTGTATGAAGAAAAATACATACCTAATCAGTATATAAATTAATTAAGCCTAAAGATATGAACTTTAGTCTAAAGGTTCTTCCACTATTTTATATAAATTGATAGCCTCTACCTCCGAGTCAAAGAGTTACTTTAATTCCTTAGTGGGTACTAGAATCCATACAGACTGCATACAGCCCCAAGTATGGCTCGACCAACCCATATGCATCTATAGATAGGTTCTTAATCAATTATGTCTAGTTATTAATTTTGCCCCAGATTTTATTTCAGTAGGTGATGGATCTCTACTGAAAGTCCCAGTTAAGTCAAACCATTAACATGAACCTACTCAGTGATTCTATCTAATGAATGATCAGGTCTGAGTATAGCTCGACCAATCTAACTATTCATCAAATAGTATATCAGAGTCATCATATGATGAATGATAATTTATCATTCAGAGAAACACCAGATGGATGGCACCTGCAATGTCCATCAAAAATGACAAACCCATTACCATTCACCTTAATGGGAGGCTATGATCTAGTTATCACCATAACTATCTCATTTAAAAGATCTAATAATTTAGAAGATTTAATTATGAATTGAGAAAAGAGAAGAGAAGAGATCAATCAATAGATCGTAATCCTCCCACTGACTTCTTCAAGTTATTGAATCGGATTAGGGTCATGCTGATCGAATTGGTACCTAAATTAGTCACACTGATCAACCTTAATGGTATGGGTTAACTCGAATCACTTAGTGGTCTAATCAAGATAAATTCATCAAATTGACCAGGTAAGTGAGATCGATGGGAGGGTCTGTCAAGCTTACCTTAGACACCATCGAAATGGCCAGGTAAGCCGCTCCCAATTAAAAATCACTGCTCAAAATGCCAAACTTACCTTAAACATCAATTGGTTAATTAGTTTCAATTTGATCAATCTAATGATTCAGATTCAACCACTAAGCCACAATCAAGGTCCATTTGATTTAATCAAAAATATGGACTTGACCATCTACAACTATTGTATTAGAGAAATTCTGATTTAATCTAATTCAATATTTAGTTAGATCTAATCAATTTCTTTATATGATCAATTAATTTTTTGATTCTAACCTTAGGTCTAACCTAATTAAGAAGACCTGAATAGAGCTAACCCATGCTCCATATTTTATGCACTGTCATTAGATCTTAAATCATAATTTTAGATCTAATTGATTCAACACCTAATTCTTAATTAAGTTTATCAACAACATGGTTTAGGTTTTGAAATAATTTCTCATATAAATCTTTTACATTAAATTATAAAATTTTTTTAGATCATATCTAAATTTTTAAATAATTTTGATTATCAAGATTAGATGTAACTAGTTTTCTTTGCAACTTGCATCACATACGATAAATTCTAGAATTTCAAGATCTAGGATTTTGCAAGAAAGTAAGTTTTTTTTTTCATTTTTTTCTTTATGGGATCTCATAATGGCACCCCTACACATCATGAAAAGCACCCCATTGATGGGAGGAGAGGGTTATATAATCCTACTTGCTCTTATGATCGAACGGCCTGATGATTATCCAATTCAAGTACTTTGCTATTCAGATCAACTAATCTAACACATAAAAATTTAGATCTAAAAATAAATATATTTAGATCTAATTTAAATAATAAATAATCAGATCTAACATTATAAAATCAGATTTAAAAGTATATTAAATCATATCATAACGAACTGGCTCTGATACCAATTGAAGAAAACATACGGCAGTGCTATGCATTTAATTTTAAAATTTTATGCAGCGAAACTATTAGATTAAATAATTCAATCTAATTTACATACATAAGATCTAATCTAGACTATCATGTTAAGATCTATAATATAATCTAACATATACTTTAGATCTAAAAATAAAAATCTACATTGATCTAATCGATGTTGTTATCTTGATCTAGCCGTTAGATCTAACAAAATCGATCAAGCAAGTTTTGAAACCATTACCAAATTGAAAAATCTTAATCTTTGCTAGTCCAATGCTTAGATAGGTACTTCTTTTGCTTGCTCATAGCTGCACAAAGTTATCCGGCCTCTACAGCATGTTCACACGAAGATCGATGCAGATCAGGCTCCTTAGAAGTGCTAGCTTGCAAGAATCTTCAAGGCTGATTTCTCTCTTCTTCTTCAAAAGCTTTAGATGCTCCAAACAAAGAGAAAATCTATAGGAGGAAAAGGAGAGAAGAAGGAGTTCTGGAGGAAAAATAAATAGTAAGATATTCCAAGATGGGGCATCCACTATTGGAGACCCCTTTTAAATAGATAGGCTCTAGGGTTTTGGTCAAAGGGAGGGTGCCAATTGAGTCCATGCCAAACTCCTTTTGGGTGTCCCAAAATTTTTAGATTTGAGAGTTGGCATGGGTAAAGAGATCAAGAATCTCACACTCATAACAACCCTCCAAAGAAATTAAGAAAAAAAAAATTGGCACCTCCCTTCTTTCCTTGTTTGAAAAATCTCTTTCCTTCCTTTCTCCTTATCTCTAATTCAGATCGCATTCAAATTTGGCAGGAGATAGGATCATGACTCATCATGCTTTGCTGCCCCCTCTTATTGAGCTCTCTCTCTTGACACCAAAAATTTCAAGCCAAATCCAATTTGGCATTGAGATTAGGGCATGGGTTCAAGGGTGGCACAAGGATAAGGATAGAGTTCCTGCCAATTGGGACTCTTCATTTCTAGTTCGATTCTGAGCCAAATCAAATTTGATTTAAATCCAATAATATAAATGAATCTAATCTAATTAAAAATCTAATCATCTCAATAAATTCTTAATCCAATTAAGAATTAGCTGAGCCTAAGTCCTGATCGAATCAAGATCAAATTTCTCTTATAATCAGACTTGATCAAATCAAACCTAATTTAAGTCAAACTGAATCTAATTCAATTAGACTTGATCCAAAGCTCTTTGCTCAATCAAATTGAGTCAATTAGTAATCTAATTACTAATTAATTCTTGATTAATAGTAGAGTCTCAGTCCAGTGGGACTCTCTTCCAGAGTCCCAATCTCACTATGACTCCTCACTAGAGTCACAATCTAATTGGACTCTTCAGCCATCAGATTTGATCGAATCTTTTAATGTGTGTGACCTCATAGATTCAAACCTAAGCTAGTAGCATAGAAATATTTTTTTATACCAATCAATGTAACCATCTAGCAATGGGATCTGACGTCCGGATAGGTCAAAAAATTACAAAGCAACATTCTAGAACCTACTGGTGTATGGTTACCGTATAATTCATCCCTTTGACCTTAATGCTCAAGGTGATCCAGAGTTTGACTATCAACTCTAATTTAGTCAACCACATTGTATTTCAACCTTTCAAATCCATCATATAGATTATTCTGGCCAAGGTTTTATAAAATTGAAATATACTGATGCATATCTTCTACTAATTCAGAGGGGTCAATTTCCATCTAAACTCACACACCGACTTGATAAGTATTTGACTACACCCAGTAACCTTCCATCACTGAATTAAAAACTCAGATGGTCTGGTACTAAAGTACAGTGAGTTGATTAGAAGTTACCATGATGATCTCAAGTCTGAAGGACACTTATACCCATACCCTTCATGAGCTACTCTTGATAGCAAAATACTTGACAAATCGATATGAATGTACTCCTATATTCCACCTGTATGCCATACTAGTATCTCTACATTCCATGGTTAAGAGAACAACCAATCTATATGGCACACAACGATCTATACTTAATGTTGCTATCATCCTATTAACAGCATATCATTCGATCACGATCACATTTTAAGGACTAAATAACAAATCCTCCTTTATCAATTAATTATAGTCCTAAGAATTTTATCACAACATAGGAGTTCAAATAAGATGGACAAAATTATGATGAAAAAGTCAAATAATATTTATTAATAAAAATTCATATGCAATTATAATTATGAGCACAATCATTAACAGACTGACAATTAACTTTGGGACATATTTTTCAACAAAGGGTAGCTTAGCCATTTTTTCTTGAAGACAGAACTCATAAATTGGATAAGACTCAGAAGTTAATAACCCGAGAAGACTATCTTTCTTTAGTTTGTTGAGTCTGTCCTCTCCTATATGGCCTAGCCTAAAGTATCATAGATATTTTTGGCTAATCCTATTTCTAAGTCTCTTAGACCCTATGGCATTTATAGTTTGCTCATTAATATTTACACTCACATCCATATGCAAATGATAAAGACCATCAATCAAGAAAGCACATGCAATAACTTTATTTTCAAAATAAATTATACACATATCTTATTGAAATAAAAATTATAATTATCCTATACCAGCACAGATATAGAAATTAAATTTTTTCTAGCTACAGGTACACAATAGCAGTCTTTTAATAATAATCTATATCCTAACGGTAGTCACAAAGGATAGATTCTGATGGCCATAGTAGCAACTCTTACTCCATTGCCGACCCGAAGAGTGATCTCGCCTTCCCTCAGCCTCCTAACTTCTTCAAGATCCTGTATAGAAGTGCACAAATGAGTACTTAAACCAGAATCTAGAACCCAACTAGAAGAAGAAGAAACTATTAGATTAGATTCTATTATAAGTAAATCAGACATGATGTACCTTCAGAAAGCCCTTTCTTCTTTCTGTTCTTCATAGTCACTAGGTAGATTAGATAGTTCCTTCTCCAATGATCTTCGACATTGCAATGAAAATATTTTCTTTAATCATCGGCTTTCTTTGGAACCTTCTTCTTGAACTTGGTTTCATTCTTTTGCTTCTTTGTAGGCTTCTTCTTTTTCTTGAAAGAAGACTTTTTCTTAAAGAAAGCCCGCTTCATAGTCAGAACCGTACATCCTGAACTTTTCAAAATGCCCTCAGCTGTCACTAACATGTTCAGCAATTCGGACAAAGTGCTATCAATTTTATTCATATGATGTTCATAATGAACTGCTTATATGAATCAGAAAAAAATCGTAGGATCAAATCTACCTGTAATTTCTTATCTATGTTCACCCGAGCTTCTGAAGCTCTTCGATGTCTTTGATCATTGTCAAACAATGATCATTGACGGACTGCCTATCATGTATTTTCGCTCTGAATAGTCTTTGGGAGATCTCAAAATGAGCTGTGCGACTCTGCTCACCATATAACTCTTGTAGGTAAGTCAACATCTCCTTAGCAGTCCTCATATCTTTATATTGGCACTAAAGATTATTGGACATGGATGCTAAAATGTAGCATTTTGCTTTATTATCCTCATCCATCCACTTCTTTAATGTAGCTCGTTGATCAGGTAATGGAGAGCTGGTAACACAGGCGCATCCTGATTTAGGATATGAGTTAGCTTTTCAAAATTGAAAATGATTTTCAAAATTTGGAGCCAGTCTTTATAGTTTATCCCAATCAACCTATTTGTGCCAAAGATACAGACTAAAGGATTTAAACTTGACATGGTTATCCGTAGAGAGAATAGTTTTTTGTTAGATATTTGTACTTATTAAATATTTGTTCTAAGGATTTTTAAAATCAAACAAGGCTCTCACTATTTTTTCGAATCTCTCATACTCCTCGAGTGAAAAAATAAAAATCTATACGCGATCGATTTCTAGTAGGCACTGCAGTCCCACTGATCTATATACACCTCACCTAACAGTTATTGGTGAGCACAGATCAATGAGTGGACAACACCTTATCCATTGCTTCATTAAGTAAAATACAATGGGTTTGATCTCTAAGTCCTGTGGCCTCATCTAATAGTTATTAGCATATTTCTTAGTTAAGTCAGACCCACCATTCACAGTAGACGCAAAGCCATCATGGATCCTTCACCTAATAGTTATTGGATCCAACTCCATCTCTACCCTGGGGCATCTAATGCCAATAGAGTGGTTGTATCTTTTCGATGCAATCGAACCACTGTAACCAGTCGAGAACGATCAACGCTAGAAAGGCACCCACATCTCTACAATGGTGGAAGACTGCTAGACTTAATATTTAGCGAGAAGATTTAGGTTTAGGTCTCTTTTAAATCATCAGACTTGATATCTGACTGACCAAGTTCAGGTCAGCACATTCACATATCTGACCTACCTAATCAACATGGGTGAACTTGAATCAACAATTAACCTAATTCAAAACTTAATCTCCTAAAATGGTCAGGTAAGTTAAGATGAGTGGGAGTCCCTCCATTGCTTTTCTTAGACACCAACAAATTGGCTAGATCAGATAATGGAATCAATTAAATAACCACCATCTAGATACTTATCTTAGACACCAAAATCTACGATAAGGCAATGTTAGATATAGACTCCGAGAAATGGATGGATGTGATGAAGTCAGAAATTGACTCCATGCATTCCAACCAGATTTGGTCCTTAGTAGATTCACCTGAAGGTATTGTACCTATTAGGTGTAAATAGATTTACAAAAGAAAGATTGGGTCAGATGGTATGATAGAGACCTATAAGGCAAGGCTAGTCGTGAAAGGTTATAGTCAATGTGAAAGCATCGACTATCATGAAACCTTTTCACCCATAGCCATGCTTAAATCCATCCATACTCTGCTTGCCATAACAACTTTTCATGATTATGAAATTTGACAGATGGATGTGAAGACTGCCTTCCTAAATGGATATCTTGAGAAAGATATCTATATAGAGCAGCCTCTGGATTTCATGTCCAAGGATAGTTATCATAAGGTCTGCAAGCTGCAAAGGTCTATATATAGACTCAAGCAAGCATCTCGGAGTTGGAACACTCACTTCAGTGATGTGATCAAAATATTTGATTTCATCAAAAATGAGGAGAAACCATGCGTATACAAAAAGATCAGTGGGAGCATTATCACATTCCTCGTATTGTACATGGATGACATCTTTCTGATTGAGAATGATATTTTCATACTGACGTCGGTCAAAGTATGATTATCGAAAGAGTTCACCATGAAAGACCTAGGAGAAGCTTCCTACATTCTTGGTATAAAGGTCTATAGATATAGATCTAAAAGAATGATAGGACTCTCATAGCATATGTACACGCCCTGATATAGCACTTGCCATGAGTGTCACGAGTAGATATCAGGCAAATCTAGGTGAAGAACACTAGATTGCTATTAAAAACATCCTTAAGTACTTGAGAAGGACTAAGGATTTGATGTTGGTCTTTGGTGGAGGATCAGAGCTAAAAATTGAGGGATACACCGATTCAGACTTTATGACTGATGTTGATGATAAAAAGTCTACATCAGGGTGTATCTTCTTGTGTAATGGTGGCGCAGTTAGCTGAAAGAGTTCCAAGTAGCCAATCATTGCAGATTCGATCATGGAAGTCGAGTACATTACCGTCTCTAAAGCTGCTAAGGAAGCTTTTTGGTTCAAGAAGTTTGTTGCAGAGCTGGGTGTGATGCCATCAAATGCCATTGCACTGCACTGCGACAACAAAGGTGCCATAGCTCTCGCTAAGGAGCTCGAGTCTCACCAGAAGTCCAAGCACATAGAGCGATGATTTCACATCATACGCGAATACCTCAAGAAGAAGTTCATCAAGGTGTAGAGAGTCGACTCTGCACTGAATGTGGCAGACCCACTAACCAAGCCTCTCAACCAGTAGAAGACCGAAGCTCACCTTGAGAAGATGGGTCTTAGGTATATGGCCAATTGACTTTAGGTCAAGTGAGAGTTTGTTGGATTTGTGCCCTAGAAGCTAATTGTTGGCTGATACATTATGTAATTCTTGAGCCTATACTTGTACTTGTAATTTTTTATTATCAATAAAGAATTTTTTCTTTCCAATCATATTTATGTGTCTATGATTTATCCTTAAAATTAATAAAGATGATTTTTGTATATTCTTAAAGAGTGAAGAATTTGAGACATACATTAACTAGTGATTAATTTCTAAATACTCCCGATCAATGGATCATCATGGATGATAGTGATCAATCCATTTGAGATCGATGCACAGTTCACCTCCCTTATGGGTAGATGAGTCTCAGATCTATGGTGTAGAGACATTGGGATAAAGGTACAGATGGTTGTTAGAGAACAACATGCACTAAGCGTGATCAATACGAGAACCACATAGATGTCTACTCACTCGTCAGTAGTCTTCTCAATGCTGTAGTGGTGTAAGTAGTCTTTTGACCTACGGTGTCATTGGCTATTCGCAGTGAGACTACTGGGTTTGACACATGTTCTCTTAGTCCCTAACCATTTGGGTTCTTACGTGTATGTTGGCTTCAATAGGTTCAGGTTTGCTGTTTGGAGTAGGATGCACCTAGATGAAATCTATCAACCTTGATAGAAAAGGAGAAGTCCTATGCAATTTGTGAGACTGAGTTCAGAAAATCTTTGATTAAAGCAAGTGTGAATATTGAAAAGGAGTTTCACGAGATTCACAAATAAACTTGAGTCAAGCCAATCTAGCATATGATTAATGATGGGGTCTAACAAGCTCTCCATGACCTCCGTCAAGTCGGGACTCATGATAGAGAGGCTGAATCATATGATAACTGTACCTAAGAGTTCATACTTTCATCCTACTGGATTGCTACTATATACTGCTAGATGTCACCGATAGATTATGAGACTCATCGGGCATCATCTTGATGATCGATGGCCCTCGAAGGATAAAATTAGAAATATTTCAATCCATCGAAAAGAGTTTTGATGATATTATGATAGAGATCACAATATATCTCACTATCAGATAGAATGAAAACTATGAGGTCACACATTAAGAGATTTAATCTCAAATTTATCAATTGAACTTATGAAGTTCCAATTGGGTTAGGCTTTATTGAAATCCTATTAGATTTATGAGAACCATGCTAGCACACGGTTAAACTTAATTCTTCTCGAAACTTTGATTTAATCAAGTTCATAGTATTGAACCTAACCTAAATTTGTTTGGGTTTAATTGGGCTCTTAATTGTGAGTCCAAAAGGATTTGATTAAGTCAATTAGTTGGCATAATTATCCTAACATTATCTCTTCTTTATCTCTTAATTATCTTTAAGTATGCATGTGGAATAGATGGAAGAATATGTGGTACATCTTTTTTCTTTTAGAAATTATTGGGTGTCATATCTTAGAGGGGCCCACCCCCTCTTATGTGTCATGGCATGGAGAAGAAAAAGTGGGGTCCACACCCCATCTCTTTTGGCTAGAGATCCCTTTATGGGGCGCCAAGAGTTGGTACCCAACCACCTGACATGTATTCCATGGATAACTATTGAACAAACTTAAAAGGGCTGATTAGTTATCATTTATATCTGATTTTATTTAGCATAAATCAGATTTAAAAGGTAGAAGATTCTTATGAGATAAGAATCTACCTTTTTAAGTTGATAGGATTCCTGATATGTGTTAGGGTAGTGTCTATATTTAAAGGATGGTCTCTAGGGTTTCAAAGAATGAATTTTTGATAAAAAAAAACTCTTCTTCTCTCCATCTCCATGCCTCCTCTCATCATTTTCTTCCTTTTCATACCCAAAAGTTAGGTGCTCTCTCTTCCACACATCTAGAAGAAGTTCTGGTGACTTAGAGATCAAGGATCGAGGAGAGGAAGAAGAAGGCTGCAGATCAAGGAGTTGATCTCGCAATTAAGATCAAAGAAGTTTATCAAAATCTTCAAGGTCAAGTTTCTTCTTGAGAAGAAGAATCTCATACAAGAAGAAAAAGTTTGAGATCGATCCTAATGGATACCCGTAGAGGTCGGACATGTGTACGGCTCAACCTTCTACGAATCCGAGATCATCAACAGTAATGAATTTCTTGAAGTGAATTTCAGTGCAGGGGTAAAATGATAATTTTAAAATTTTTTTAAAATTATAATTTTATAGTAAAAATTATTAATTAATCTAATTAATTAACATGTATTAACCCTACACAAAGATCTAAATATGATATATATAGCATGCATTTAAATTTGAAATTTCGAAAACTACAGTAAACGTTTTACTGTTATGTGTTCAGAACACATTACCTTCGTGCAGGTAGTCGATTGCTGCAGTCTGATCACCGTCGAGAAGGTCTGATCATCGCAATGCAGCCACACAGTATGTCTGACCTCCACGGATCATCCACATGAAGCTCCCGATCTGATCGGCTCCTCACGAATGCTAGTTCATTGCAGAATCCTTTCGATGGCCGATGCT
This sequence comes from Elaeis guineensis, assembly GCF_000442705.2. Lineage (NCBI taxonomy): Eukaryota > Viridiplantae > Streptophyta > Magnoliopsida > Arecales > Arecaceae > Elaeis > Elaeis guineensis. The sequence continues at coordinate 12,159,891 of NW_027332424.1, forward strand.
GATCGAACTCCTTCGATCGGTGTCTACCGACTCCTTGGATGCTTCGGATCATCAGCAAAGGAACTTGAGAGATTGATGAAGCTCTTTCTGAAGTTTGGTGGGCTCACGATACTCGTAGCTCACCTTATTACTTCCCGAACCCTAGGCAGAAATCCTAAGGCACTCACAAAAGACCCTGCGCCCTTTCTCTCTTCTTTTCTTTTCTTTTCTTTTCTCATGCAGAAGGCCTTTCTCACGCCACCCTTTTTCTCTCAGATCAGATATATGCATACCCCACCTTCTCTTTCTTTTTAAAATGGTGGAAGACCGCATCTTTACAACATTTTCACCGCGTGAGAGGATAAAGCTAGGTGGTTGCTCACTTGAATTCAAATCGAATTTAAATTCAAATGCCAACCAACCTATCCTTATCCACTCAAGGCATAAGAAGAGAAGGGGCATGGGTTCTTTGTGCATGGAGAATTTATATGAAAAACTTTTTCTCGTGTAGAGCAAGTGGTGCACAAGTGGATAAGGTGGCGCATGGGATTAGTTGCTCATTCAAATTCAAACATCATTTGAATTTGAATGTTCAACTAATCAATCTTTATCCACTCAAATGGCGCACAAGGGAGGAGCGTGGGAAGGCTTCTGCATGGGAGAAAATTCATGAGAACTTGTTTCTCATGAATTCAAATAGATGCAGGTGGGTGAGGTGGCGTAGGGAGATAAGTCAAAGGTGGTTTGAAATTTTAAACCAATCTAATTGAACCAACTTTATCAAAATAGGTTAGGCACAATTAGACTAAGTTAAACCCAACACAATTAGACTTAATTAGGCTCAATAAAATCTTAATCAAATCAAAAATTGACTAAGTCCAACCCTTGATCAAATCAGGGACCAAACCACCTTGGCGATTAGGTCAACTCTTAACCTAATCGGATCAAACCCAACTGAATCCAATTCAATTAGACTTGATCCAAAAATAATTACTCAATTAAATTGAGTTAATTAATGATCAAATTACTAATTAAACCTATCATAAATACTGAATCCAAATTTGATGGGCAATCGGGCATCAAAGTCCATCGATATGAAATTCTGATCGAAGAGTCTCAAACTAGTGGGACTCTTGATCCCGATACCCAAAATGTGTGGAACTCATGATCAGAGAATCTTGATTCTCGATCACAGAGTTCCAGACACATAAGACTCAGAGTCCCTGAGCATAAGGACTCTTGGTCGAAGAGTCTCAGTCCAATGGGACTCTTCACCAACCATCAGATCAGATAGGAACCTCTAATGTGTGTGACCCCGCAGGTTCGAACCTAAGTCGGTAGCACAAGAACCAATTTCTGTACTAATCGATGTGACCATCTAGCAATGATACCCGATATTAAGATAGGTCGAATAGTCACAATCGCAACATTCAGAACCTACGCGAATATGGTTATTGTATAATTCATCCCTTTTGACCCCTGTGTATTGGACGACTCAAGGTTAAACTATCAATCCTGATCAGATCATCCAAATCATGCTCAATTCAAATAGTTCTGTGACTCCTCACTAGGACTACCCTGGCCAAGATTTTGCTAAATTGAAACACGACTATACATAGCTCCTTAAACTGGAGTGGTCAATCCCATCTTGACACACGCACCGACAAGTCAAGTACTTGACTACACCCAATAGCCTTCTATCACTGAATTAGAAATTTAGGTAGTCCAGTGCCTAAGTGTAGTGAGTTGCTTGCAAGTCACTGTGGCAGTCTCAGGTCGGAGGGATAGTTATACCCATATCCCATCGGAGCAAATCTTGACAGCAGAAAAAGCTCCAGAGTCGGTCACATTCAGTACAGATGTACCCTTACATCTCACCTGTATGCCATACCAGTGTCTCCACACTCTTGGTTAAGAGGACAACCAACCCGTATGGCACACAACGACCTATGCTTGATAAACGTTGTTGTCCTTGGTAACAACGTATCATTTGGTCACGAACAGGTTTAAGGACTAAACGATAAATCCTCCTTTATCAAGTCTAAATAGTCCTAAGGACTTCACCACAACACAGGAGTTCATTAGAAGATGAAACAATTTATGATGAAAAATATCAAAATAATTTTTATTAATTTATAATTCATATACTAATACAAGAAAGAGTACAACCGTTAACAGGCTAATGATTAGCTTTGGGACACTATTCCCAACAATCTCCCACTTGGCCTAAAGCCAATCGGTGCAGTATCTAATACCCATCTTCGAATTGAAGTCGTCGAACTCCTTCACTGCAATGGCTTTAGTGAATGGGTCGGCCAGGTTCTCCTTCCCGTCGATCTTTTGAAGGTCGATGTCACCTCTATCCATAATTTTTCGGATAAGATGGTAGCGGTCCAGAATATGTTTCATCCGCTGGTATGCCTTCAGTTCCTTCGCCTGAGCAATGGCTCCAGAGCTGTCACAGTAGAGCAGAACTGGACCAACAAGGGAGGGTGCTACTTCAAGCTCGGTGAGGAATTTTCTCAGCCACATCACTTCTTTGGCAGCATCTGATGCAGCGACATACTCTGCCTCGCAAACTGAATTAGCCACAGTGTGCTGCTTGGAACTCTTCCAGCAGACAGCCCCATCATTAAGGATATAAATAAATCCCGACACACTCTTGCTGTCATCATGATTAGACTAGAAACTAGAGTCTGTAAATTCTATAAGTCTTAAGTCTGATTCATCATAAACAAGCCACTGGTCTTTAGTATTTCTTAAATACTTCAGGATGATTTTAACAACCTTCCAGTGATTCTCTCCTGGATCAGATTAGTATCTACTTACCACCCCTAGTGAGTATGTCACATCTAATTGTGTACATGTCATGACGTACATGATAGATCCCACTGCCGAAGCATATAGAATTCTATCCATATACTTTCTCTCTTGAGGTGTTGTCGGATAATTCCTCTTCGAGAGAGAAATTCCATGGCCTATCGATAGATAGCCTTTCTTGGAATTCTCCATGCTGAACCTCTTCAGTATAGTATCAATGTACGTAGACTGGGATAAGCCAAGCAACCTTTTAGATCTATCCCTATAGATCCTCATCCCTAGGATATAGGAAGCTTCTCCCAGATCCTTCATGGAGAACTGTGACGACAGCTAAATCTTTATTTCCTGTAATGTAGGGACATCATTTTCGATTAAGAGAATGTCATCCACATACAATACAAGAAATACCACTACTGGACAATTAGCCCACTTATAAATACAGAGCTTTTCTTCATTTTTAATGAAGCCATACGTCTTGATTGTCCTATCAAAATGTATGTTCCAACTCCAGGATGCCTGCTTAAGTCTATAAATGGACCTCTGTAGCCTGCACACCTTAGACTCATCTATGGATGTGAACCCTTCAGGTTGTATCATATACACCTCTTCGTCCAGCTCTTCATTTAGAAAAGCTGTCTTCACATCCATCTGTCAGATTTCATAGTCCAGATGGGCAGCTATCGCAAGCATAATCTGAATGGATTTGAGCATTGCCACAAGAGAAAATATCTCATCATAGTCTATACCATAATATTAACGATATCCCTTGGCAACCAGATGGGCTTTATAGGTCTCCACCTTTCCGTCTGTGCCCCTCTTCCTCTTGAAGACCCACTTACACCCTATGGATTTTACTCCTTTGGGTGGGTCAACCAATGTCCACACATCGTTGACCTTCATGGACTCCATTTCAGATTTCATAGCCTCTAGCCATTTCTCAGAGTCAGGTCTCTGCATTGCATCCATGTAGGTGATCGGATCCTCATCATTTTCATCAAGTTCGACAGGATTGCCATTCCGGACCAAGAAACCATAGTATCTGTCCAGTTGACATGGTACTCTACCAAACCGCCTTAATGGTGCAGGAACAATGAGCTCCAGATCTGATCTAACCAAATCCAGTTCAGGTTCAGCAACTTGTTGGTTTTTCTACCTGTCGAACTTTTTCAAGTTCGACCTTCGAGGCAACAGTTCCTTCACCAAAGAACTCTTTTTCCAAAAAGATTGTCTTAAGGCTGACAAACACCTTTTGCTCATCAGCTAGGTAGAAATAATATCCTTTGGTCTCTTTTGGGTACCCTATGAAATAACACTTGTCAGACCTAGGTCCAAGCTTGTCTATAATTAAATATTTAATATAAGTCGGACACCCCCAAACCCTAAGGTATGAGAGTACTGGCTTAGTCCTATCCATATCTCATAAGATATTTTGGTTACAGACTTACTCGGAATCCTATTTAGAAGGTAACAAGCTGATTCGAGTGCATATCCCCAGAGGAAGATCGACAGACCAGCAAACCCATCATGGATCGAACCATGTCCAACAAGGTTCGATTCCTTCTTTCAGACACACTATTATGCTGTGGTGTTCCAGGAGGAGTCCACTGAGAGAGAATCTCATTCTCCCTAAGATATGTCAGAAACTCATTAGAAAGGTATTCACCTCTTCGATCAGATCGAAGAGTTTTAATACACTTTTCAATTTATTTTTCTACCTCATTTCGAAATAGTTTGAACATTTTAAATGACTCCGACTAATGCTTCATTAAGTAGACATACCCATACTTCGATAGGTCGTCTGTGAAGGTTATGAAGTAGAAATATCCACCTCTTGCAATTGAACTCATGGGTCCACATACATCAGAATGTATCAGACCCAAGAATTCACTGGCTCACTCACCTTTTTCAGTAAAAGGTGATTTGGTCATCTTCCCCAGAAGATAGGACTCACAGGTTGAAAGTGATTCACAATCACCAACTTTAAGAATTTCTTCTTGAGCCAACCTGTTTATCTTGTTCTTATTGATATGACCTAGCCTACAGTGCCAAAGGTAGACTTCTGACATATTATCCATTCTAGGACATTTACCGGAGGTTTGAACCATATTAACAGGCTGTGATGTAAGTAAATTCCATTATTTAGTTGTCCAACAAATATTGTAACACCATTCAAAATGATATTGCAAATATTTTTTTTTATTAAAAATTTATAACTGTACATGGCCAAAAGGCCTACAAAAATAATATTTAATAAAAAATTTGGATAATAGTGACATTCACTCAGAATTACATTATGAGAGTTGATTACAAGGTTCATGATTCCTAAAGCTAGAACTGAAACTTTGCTTCCATCTCCAACGTTCAGGAACCTCTCGCTTTCATCAAATCTCCTACTGACCTACAGACCCTACATCGAATTACAGATATGATAAAGGGCTTCCGGTATCCAATATCCAGGCAGTAGTATCACAAATGAAAAAGTTGCAAGGTGTTATCATATAATTACTTTGCTTCTTCTTCAGCCTGTTCGGGTCCAGGGAGGCAAGGTATAGAGGACAGTTCCTCCTCCAGTGCCCCTGCTTCTTACAAAAGAAGCACTCCGCCTGGCTCTGGTCAAGCTTGCGCTTCTTGGTCTGACCCTATGCAGACATCCCTACATGTGGTGCACCTTCTTATTCTTCTTCTTCTTGTTCTTCTTCCCTTTCTTAAAGGGTCGAGGACCAGAAGAAGATCCTCCCACAATATTCACCGACTCCTTATGGAGCTGGTGGTCCTTCTCAAAGTTCTGCAGCAACCCCAACAAGCCATGGTAGTTCACTGTAGATTTTGTCATCCAAAAATGAGTAAGGAAGGGGAGGAAGGACATGGGCAAAAAATTAAGGATCGCATTCTTACCGAGCTACTCATGCAAGAGAAAGCCCAGTTTACTTAGGCGCTCAATCATTTCGATCATGTACAGTACATGATCAGTGACTGAGGCCCCATCTCTCATCCGAGCATTGAAAATGGCACAACTAGTTTTGTGCCTTTCAACATCGTCAGGCGTGCCAAAGGAGTCGTTCAACATTTGAAGCATCTCCTACAGCTGGGCGTTCTCGAATCTATGGCTGAACTCATCATTCATTTCCACCAGCATTATCCACCGAACGATGGTGCGGTCGTTGAGCTACTTCTGATAAGTATCTCGGACCGTCCCTCTAGTGTTCGGGGCTGGCTCCTCAGGAGCCGGATCCGTTACTACATAAAGGATCCGTTCATGCTCAAGGATGATTTTCAATTTTTGATACCAGCTATCGAAATTAGATCCCATGAGCTTGTCATTATCTAATAATGATCGGAGCGATAGGGTAGTGGCCATAGCTGTATAAAGGAAAATCAGACCTTTATTAGTACATAAATTATTAATACTAAAGACTTGGACTTTAGTCTAAAGTTTCTCCCAGTATTTTTACGAACTGGTAGCCTCAACCTCCAATTGGAGGAATTACTTTAATTCCTTAGTGGGTACTAGAATCCACACAGACTACACATGAGCCCAACTTTGACTGGTCAACCCATGTGCATCTATGGGTAGGTTCATAACCAGTTGTTTCTCTAAACAACTTATAGTAATTGATTTTTGCCCCAAAACCTAATCAGTAGGCTTTGGCCTCCACTGAAAAGATCTGGTTAGGTCCAACCATTAACATAACTTGATTTGGTGAATCTGACCAATAAATGATCAGGCCCGACTTTGGCCGGCCAACCTGACCACCATCAGAAAGACTCAACCAAATGATCATATTATGAATGATAATTCCATTAGTCAATAAGCACCAGGCCTTTGGGCCTCCGGTGATTATTAACCTAATGGACTCATTATCACTCACTTAATGGGAGGCTATGACTTAGTTATCACTATAACTTAATCATTTTTAGGAACCTAATAATTTTTGAAGATTTTATCAAAGGATAGGAGAGAAAAAATTTACCAGCCAATTTCAATCCTTCCACTGACTTCACCAAGTCAGATTAAAAAGGATTTAATTAAAGCCGGCATTAGGAGCACCTAAATCAGTCACACTGATTTATCTAATGACATGGGTGAGCCCTAATCACCAAGTGATCTAATCAAAACCTAACTCACTAGGTTGGCCAAGTAAGTGAGATCAGTGGAAGGGATATGCCATTAACTCGTCAGAGATCGAATCAATGTGAGTAGCTCCTAGTTAAAAACCACTGGTCAGACTGCCGAACTTACCTTAGACACCAATCGGTTCATTAGTTTTAATTTGATCAACTTAGTAAATATGATTCCACCATGTAGCCATGAATTAAGTCCATCTTGGTCTAGTTAAAGACATGGACCTATTCAACTACAACTATTGGAGTTGAGTCTAGAGTGTCTTCGACCTAATCTAATTCAACTTTTGATTAGATTTGATCAATTACTCTAATTTAGTCCATTTCTTTATGCTAACCTTAGATCTAACCCAATTATGGACCTAATCCATCTAACCCATTGACCCACAAGTTTATGCAATTATCTTAGGTCTTAATTCACAATTCTAGACCAACTAGATAACATTTAATTCTTTTAATTAAGTATTTGGGCTGATGGGTCAAGGTTTGGCATTTCAAAAATAATTTTTAAGTTTAAAAGATTTTATTTTCTGTTCACCAAATGTGTAGACCATTTCACAAACTGATCGGCATATTTCATAAACAGCAATCCTATTGCTAATTACATAACAAAAATAACTCAATCAAAATAAATCATGAATATTCCTTTAGATCTAATCTAACACATTCATGATAAATTTTACGATTGAACCTTTACAATTAAATCCTTTCGCTGCTTCGTCTGCATGGGATAAAATCGCTCGGCACCCCTACCGCCATAGGAGAATCCCATCAAATGGGAGGAGAGGGCCTTTAAACCCTACTTTTCTCCTATGACCGGATGACCATGGCAACCAACCCAATTAGACTACTTTCTACTTGGATCAAGTATATCTAAATATACCAATTTCAAAATTTAAATTTCAAATTTTAAATTTTAAAATTTGAATTTAAAACTTCAAATAAATTTTAAATTTTAAATTTTTGAATTTTAAATTTTAAATTTTAAATTTTAAATTTAAACTTTTAGATTACTACTTAATCTACACATGCAAATGTATATCATATTTTAGAACTGACTCTGATACCATTTGAAGTGAATTTCAGTGCAGGGGTAAAAGATAATTTTTAATTTTTTTCAAAATTATAATTTTACAATAAAAATTATTAATTAATCTAATTAATCAATATATATTAATCCTATATAAGGATCTAAATATGATATATATAGCATGCATTTAAATTTAAAATTTCGAAAACTACAGTAAACATTTTACTGTTATGTGTTCAGAACACATTACCTTCATGCAGTTAGTCGATTGCTGCAATCTGATCACTGTCAGAAAGTTTGATCATCGCAATACAGCCACACAGTATGTCTAGCCTCTGCGGATCGTCCACACGAAGCTTTCGATCTGATCGGCTCCTCACGAATGCTAGTTTGTTACAGAACCCTTTTGATGGCCGATGCTGATCGAACTCTTTCGATCGATGTCTGCCGACTCTTCAAATGCTCCAGATCATCAACAAAGAAACTTGAGAGATTGATGAAGCTCTCCCTGAAGTTTGGTGGGCTCACGACACTCGTAGCTCACCTTCTCACTTCCCGAACCCTAGGCAGAAACCCTAGGGTACTCACAAAAGACCCTGCGCCCTTTCTCTCTTCTTTTCTTTTCTTTTCTCATGCAGAAGGCCTTTCTTATGCCATCCTTTTTCTCTCAAATCAGATATACGTATGCCCCACCTTCTCTATCCTTTTAAAATGATGCAAGACCACATCTTTACAGCATTTTCATCACATGAGAGGATAAAGCTAGGTGGTTGCTCACTTGAATTCAAATCGAATTTGAATTCAAATGCCAACCAACCTATCCTTATCCACTCAAGATGTGAGAAGAGAAGGGGCGTGGGTTCTTTGTGCATAGAGAATTTACATGAGAAACTTTTTCTCATGTAGAGCAAGTGGCGCACAAGTGGATAAGGTGGCGCATGGGATTAGTTGCTCATTCAACTTCAAACATCATTTGAATTTGAATGGCCAACTAATCAATCTTTATCCACTCAAATGGCATACAAGGGAGGAGCGTGGGAAGGCTTCTGCATGGGAGAAAATTCACAAGAACTTGTTTCTCATGAATTCAAATAGGCGCAGGTGGGTGAGGTGGCGTAAGGAGATAAGTCAAAGGTGGTTTGAAATTTTAAACCAATCTAATTGAACCAACTTTATAAAAATAGGTTAGGCACAATTAGACTAAGTTAAACCCAACACAATTAGGCTTAATTAGGCTCAATAAAATTCTAATCAAATCAAAAATTGACTAAGCCCAACCCTTGATCAGATCAGGGACCAAACCACCTTGGCGATTAGGTCAACTCTTAACCTAATTGGGTCAAACCCAACTGAATCCAATTCAATTGGACTTGATCCAAAAATAATTACTCAATCAAATTGAGTTAATTAGTGATCAAATCACTAATTAAATCTCTCATAAATACTGAGTCCAAATCCGATGGGCAATCGGGCATCAAAGTCCATCGATATGAAATCCTGATCGAAGAGTCCCAAACCAATAAGACTCTTGACCCCGATACCCAAAATGTGTGGAACTCATGATCAGAGAATTTTGATTCTCAATCACAGAGTCTCAGACATGTAGGACTCAGAGTCCCTGAGCATTAGGACTCTTGGTCGAAGAGTCCCAGTCCAGTGGGACTCTTCACCAGCCATCAGATCAGATAGGAACCTCTAATGTGTGTGACCCTGTAGGTTCGAACCTAAGCCGATAGCACAAGAACCAATTCTTGTACTAATCAAAGTGACCATCTAGCAATGATACCCGATGTCTGGATAAGTCGAATAGTCGCAATCGCAATATTCAGAACCTATGCGAATATGGTTACTGTATAATTCATCCCTTTTGACCCCTGTCTATAGGATGACTCAGGGTTAAACTGTCAACCCTGATCAGATCATCCGAATCATGCTCAACTCAAACAGTCCTGTGATTCCTCACTAGGACTACCCTAGCCAAGATTTTGTTAAATTGAAACACGACTGTGCACAGCTCCTTAAACTAGAGTGGTCAATCCCATCTTGACACACGCACCGACAAGTCAAGTACTTGACTACACCCAGCAGCCTTCCGTCACTGAATTAGAAATTCAGGTAGTCCAGTGCCTAAGTGTAGTGAGTTGCTTGCAAGTCACTGTGGCAGTCTCAGATTGGAGGGACAGTTATACCTATTTCCCATCAGAGCAAATCTTGACAACAGAAAAAGCTCCAGAGTCGGTCATGTTCAGTGAAGATATACCCTTACATCTCACCTGTATGCCATACCAGTATCTCCACACTCCATAATTAAGAGGATAACCAACCCATATGGCACACAATGACCTATGCTTGATAAACATTGTTGTCCTTGGTAACAACATATCATTTGGTCGCGAACAGGTTTAAGGACTAAACGACAAATCCTCCTTTGTCGAGTCTAAATAGTCCTAAGGACTTCACCACAACACAGGAGTTCATTAGAAGATAAAATAATTTATGATGAAAAATATCAAAATAACTTTTATTAATTTATAATTCATATACTAATACAAGAAAGAGCATAACCGTCAACAAACTGACGATTGGCTTTGGGATACTATTCCCAATATTTCTATCCGCATAAAGATAATGAGATCTGATCTCATAATTTTTTTTTAAATTTTAGATTGATAATATATGCTTTCTAGCATGTGGAGTTAAAGGATTTAACTCATTTATTTTTTACTGCCTGTTTTTAAAGTTTTAAAATCCACACATGCTGCCTATCCGATTTTCTAACAATGGTCTCAAAGCCACAGGATTTGAAAAATACATATAATCTAGTTTTTAGATTACATCTAAAAGTTTTAATGATTTAAAATCAATTTTGTGCTGATATAAGGTTGTCTTGGTATAAGGTTTATCTCCTATACTGCAAAGGTTGTCCTAGCATAAGATTGATCAATTTTGAAAATTATTTTTGAAATAATTAAATAAAATTTTTAGATCTAAAAATTAATATATGTGATATATTTAATTTATATTTAGATCTAAAATTAGAATAATTAAAAGTTCACATCAAATTGATATAAGGTTGTCCTGATATAGGATTTGCCCCTTATATTGTAAAGATTATCTTAGTTTGATGTGAATCAATTTTTGAAAAAATATTTTTAAAATATTTTGATCATTATTTTAAATTTAATTATATATATATTTGATATGTGTAAATTTAGTTTTAGATCTGAAATTAATGTATATGTGATGCATATTTGATTTAGATCTAAAACTACATATATTTGATATATGAATCTAGGTTTAGATCTGAAACAGTTTCAAGATCATAAGCCATTAATTGAATGCAATAAAATATAATTTAAAAATTATTTTTAGATTTCAAATTATATTATTGCATGTGGGTATGGGTTGAACAAATTAGGTCTAAGTGAACAAACTACAATTAGGATCTAATTGATTAGATCATGCTAGAATCTGTTATCGATTTTGAGCAGTTGATTGAAACTAATCAATGGATGATTAGGATTAGATCAAAGGGGCTCAAAGTTGACTTTAGTTATAGTTGGTCATATCAATTCACATTATGATGTGAGTTGATTGACTTAAGATCAAATTTGGCTCAGTGGTTCGGGCCCATCTCAATAGGTTAATCTAATCGATTCTAATCGATCAATTTGGTTTCTAAGGTAACTATTTAAATGGTGGTTATTTAATTAGTTTTGTTATTTGACCTGATCAATTTTGATTGGTGTCTAAGAAAAGTAATGGGGGGACCCCCACACATCTTAACTTACCTAGCCATCTTGGGAGATTCAGTTTCATGTTAGGTTACTTGTTGACTCGAGTTCACCCATGCCAACTAGGATGGCTAGACATATTGATGTGCTAATCTAATTTAATCAGTCAGATATCAGATCTGCTAATTTAGAAGAGATCTAAACTCAAATCTTCTTATTAAATATTAAGTCTAGAGGTCTTCCATCATTGTAGAGATGCGAGTATCTTCCTGGTGTTGATCATTCTCAGATGATTACAATGGTTCGGTTGCATCGGAAAGATAAAATCACTCTATTGACATTTGATATCTCAGAGTAGAGATGGGGTTGGGCTTAATAACTGTTAGGTGAGGATCTCAATGATGATTTTGTGCTCGCTGGGTAAACGATGCATCTGGCTTAACTAAAGAATGTGCCAATAACTTTAGGTGAGGCCATAGGACTTAAAGACCAAGCTCGCTGTATCTTGCTTAGTGAAGCAATGGACAAAGTGCTGTTCGCTCATCAATCTGTACTCACCAATAATTATTAGGTGAGGTGTGTGTAGATTAATGGGACTGCAGTATCCACTTTAAACTGATCACGTATAGATTTTTGTTTCTCCACTCGAAGAGTGTAGAATATTCGAAGAAATAGTGAGAGCCTTTGTTTATTTTTTAAGTCTCTAGAATAAATATTTTTATAAGTATAAAATCTAACTAGAAATTATTCTCTCTACAGATAACCATGTCGAGTTCAAACCCCTTAGCCTGAATCCTTGATACAAATGGGTTGACTGGCACCAATTACAAAGACTAGCTTCAAAATTTGAGAATTATTCTCAATTCTGAAAAACTCACCCATGTCCTCGATTAGGAAGTGCCTGTGTTACTTGCTCGTCCATCCGCTGATCAACGAGCTGCACTTGAGAAGTGGATGGATGAAGATAACAAGGCAAAGTGCTATATCTTAATGTCCATGTCCAATGATCTTCAGCAGTAGCATGAAGATATGAGAACTCTCAGAGAGATGCTGGTTCACCTACAAGAGTTGTATGGTGAATAGAGTCGCACAGCTCACTTTGAGGTATCCAGGAGACTTTTCAGAGTGAAGATGCATGATGGGTAGGCCATCAACGATCATTGTTTGATAATGATCAAGGACATAGAGGAGCTTCAGAAGCTCAGAATGAATATGGACAAGAAATTGTAGGTGGATCTGATCCTCTAGTCTCTTCCTGATTCATATGGGCAACATCATGAACTATCATATGAATAAGATTGATGCTACTTTACTAGAGTAATTGAATATGCTGGTGACTGTAGAGGGCACCTTGAAAAGTTCAAGGGGCATAGTTCTGGTTGTGGAGCGGGCTTCCTCTAAAAGGTAGTCTTCTTTCAAGAAGAAGAAAAAGCCTGTAAAGAAGTAGAAGAATGAGGTCAAGCCCAAGAAACAGGTTCCGAAGAAGGTTGATAACAAAGAAAAATATTTTTATTGCAATGTCGAAGGCTACTAGAGAAGGAACTGTCCAGCCTATCTGGCGACTATCAAAAGCAAGAAGAAAGATGGGCCTTCTGAAGGTACGTCTGAGTTACTCGTTATTGAAACTAATCTAATGGTTTTCTCTTCTTCTAGTTGGGTTCTTGATTCTGATTCAGGTGCTCATTTGTGCACTTCAATGCAAGGTCTTGAATAAGTTAGGGGGCTGAGGGAAGGCAAGATCGATCACTCTCCGAGTCAACAATGGAGCAAGGGTTGCTGCTATGGCCGTTGGGACCTACCCTCTGTGACTACCATTAGGATTTAGTTTACTTTTAAAAGACTATTTTTATGTACCTATAGCCAGTAAAAATTTGATTTCTATCTCTATACTGGCACAGGATAATTACAATTTTTATTTCAATAAAGATATGTGTTCTATTTATTTTGGAAATAAACTTGTGGCGCATGCTTTCTTGATTGATGGTCTTTACCATTTGCATATAGATACAAGTGTAAACATTAACGAGCAAATAGTGAATGCCATAGGGTCTAAGAGATCTAGAGATAGGATTAGCCAAAAGTATCTGTGGCACCTTAGGTTAGGTCATATTGGAGAAGACAGACTCATCAAACTAGAGAAAGATGATCTTCTTGAACCATTGACTTTCGAGTCTTATCCAGTCTGTGAATCGTGTCTTCAAGAAAAAAAGGCCAAGCTGCCCTTTGTGGGACAAGGGGAAAGGGCCACTGAGATATTAGCCCTGGTACACCCTGACGTGTGTGGTCTATTTGATGTACAAGCCAGAGGTGGCTATATCTACTTCATAACTTTTACTGATGATTATTCACGATATGAGTTTATGTATCTGATGCACCAAAAGTCTGAAGCCTTTAAAAAGTTCATAGAATTTAGACATGAAGTAGAACAATAGATCGAAAAATCCATAAAGGTTATTCGATTAGATCGAGGAGGAAAATACGTTAATGGAGAATTTCGGACCTATCTCAAGGACAATGGCATAGTCTCACAGTGGACACCTCTAGAGATATCTCAACTCAATGGGATATCTGAAAAGAAGAATCAGACCCTATTAGATATGGTCCAGTCCATGATGAGCTTCACAGACCTTTCTGACTTTCTCTGAGGATATGCTTTGCTTTCTGTGATTCATCTCTTGAATCAGGTTCTCTCTAAATCTGTTCCTATCACACCATATGAATTATGGCATGATAAGAAGCCAACTCTTGGAAAACTCAAGATTTGGAGATGTCCGGCCCATGTCAAGCGATAGCAGGTGGACAAGTTAGGGGCTAGGTTTTTTAGGGCTCATTTTATAGGGTATCCTAAAAAAATCATGGGATACTACTTCTATCTTTCTAAGGATCACAATGTGATGGTGAGCCGCCATGCCATCTTCTTGAAAAAAGAGTTTATCCAAGATGGAGGTAATGGGAGAAAGATTGAGCTCGAAGAGAAAGTCTCTGAAGAGCATCAAGTCCAAGGACCTAAATCCAATAATGAGCCAGTAGATGTGATACATTCTTCACCTCGTAAATCAAGTAGGATCTTCCATCCTCCTGAAAGATACTTAGGTATTCTTACAGAGGATTTAGAGGAAGCATTCCTTGTGGGAGATAGGGACATTAGGAATGATCCCAAAATCTACGATGAGGTAATATTAGATGTAGACTCCGAGAAATGGATGGATGTGATGAAGTTAGAAATTGACTCCATACATTCCAACCAGGTTTGGTCCATAGTAGATCCACTTGAAGGTATTGTACCTATTAGGTGTAAATGGATTTACAAAAGGAAGATTGGGTCGAATGGTAAGGTAGAGATCTATAAGGCAAGACTAGTCGCTAAAGGTTATAGTCCATGCAAAGGCATCGACTATCATGAAATCTTTTTGCCCGTAGCCATACTGAAATCTATCCATACTCTGCTTGCCATCGCAACTTTTTATGATTATAAAATTTGACAGATGGATGTGAAGACTATCTTTCTAAATGGATATCTTGAGGAAGATATCTATATGGAGAAGCCTCTGGATTTCATGTCCAGTGATAGTGGTCACAAGGTCTGCAAGCTGCAAAGATCCATATATGGACTTAAGCAAGCATCTCGGAGTTGGAACACTCGCTTCAATGATGTGATCAAAATATTTGATTTCATCAAAAATGAGGAGGAACCATGCATGTACAAAAAGATCAGTGGGAGTGCTGTCACATTCCTCATATTGTACGTGGATGACATCCTCCTGATTGAAAATGATATTCCTATGTTGACGTCGGTCAAAATATGATTGTCGAAAGAGTTCATCATGAAAGATCTAGGAGAAGCTTCCTACATTCTTGATATAAAGTTCTATAAAGATAGATCCAAGAGAATGATAGGAGTCTCATAGCATATGTATATGCCCTAATATAGCACTTGCCGTGAGTGTCACAAGTAGATATCAGGTGAATCTAGGTGAAGAATGCTGGATTGCTGTTAAAAATATCCTTAAGTACTTGAGAAGGACTAAGGATTTGATGTTGGTCTTTGGTGGAGGATCGGAGCTGAAAGTTGAGGGATACACTGATTCAAACTTTATGGCTGATATTGATGATAGAAAGTCTATATCAGGGTGTATTTTCTTGTGTAATGGTGGTGCGGTTAGCTGAAAGAGTTTCAAGTAGTCGATCATTGCATATTCGACCATGGAAGTCAAGTACATCGTCGCCTCTGAAGCTACTAAAGAAGCCTTTTGGTTCAAAAAGTTCATTGCAGAGCTGGGTGCGTTGCCATCAGATGCTATTGCACTGCACTGCGACAACAACAGCACCATAGCTCTCGCTAAGGAGTTCAGGTCTCACCAAAAGTCCAAGCACATAGAGCAGTGGTTTCACATCTATGCGAATATCTCGAGAACAAGTTCATCGAGGTGCAGAGAGTTGACTCCATGTTAAATATGGCGGACCCACTGACCAAGCCTCTCAGCTAGTAAAAGATCGAAGCTCACCTTAGGTCTTAGGTATATGGCCTATTTGCTTTAGGTCAAGTGGGAGTTTGTTGGATTTATGCTTTAAAAGTCAATTGTTGGCTGACACATTATGTAATTCTTGGGCCTATACTTGTACTTGTAATTTTTTATTATCAATAAAGAGCTTTTTCTTTTCAATCATGTTTATGTGTCCATGATTTATCCTAGAAATTAACAAAGATAATTTTTGTATATTCTTAAGGAGTTAAGAATTTGAGACATACATTAATTAGTGGTTAATTTCTAAATACTCCCGATCAATAGATCATCATGGAGGATAGTGATCAATCCATTTGAGATCGATGCATAGTTCACCTTCCTTATGGATAAATGAGTCTCAAGTCTACGGTGTAAAGATACTAGGATAAAGGTGCTGGTGGTTGTTCGAGAATAACTTGCACTGAGCGTGACCAATATGAGAACCACATGGATATCTACTCACTCATCAGTGATCTTCTGAATGCTGCAGTGGTGTGAGTGGTCTTTTGACTTATGATGTCACTGGCTATTTGCAGTGAGGCTACTGGGTTTGACTGTACGTTCTCTTTGTCCCTAATCATTTGGGTCCTTGCTGTGTATGTTCACTTCAGTAGGTTCAGGTTCGCTGTTTGGAGTAAGATACACCTAGATGGGATCTATCGATTTTGGTAGAAAAAGAGAAGTTCTATACGATTTGTGAGACTGAGTTCAAAAAGTCTTTGGCCAAAGTAAGTGTGAATACTGAAAAAGAGTTTCATGAGATTCACAAATGAACTCGAGTCGAGCAAATCTAGCATATGACTGATGATGGGTCTGACGAGCTCTCCATGACCTCCGTCAAGTTGGAACTCATGATAGAAGGACTGAATCATACAATAACTGCACCTAAGAGTTCATACTTTCATCATACTGGGTTGCCACTATATACTGCTAGGTGTCACTGGTGGATTATGAGATTTATCGAAAATTATCTTGATGATCGATGGCCCTCGAAGGATAGAATTAGAAATATTCCAATCTATCGAAAAGAGTTTCGATAATATTGTGATAGAGATCGTAATATATCTCACTACTAGATAGAATAAAATCTATGGGGTCACATATTAAGAAATTTAATCTCGAATTTATTAATTGAGCTTATGAAGTTCTAATTGAGTTAGGATTTATTGAAATCTTATTAGGTTTATAAGAACCATGCTAGCACATGGTTAAACCTAATTCTTTTCGAGACTTTGATTTGATCAAGTCCATAGCCTTGAATCTAACTTAAATTTATTTAGATTTAATTGACTCTTAATTATGAGCCCAAGAGGATTTGATTAAGTCAATTAGTTGGCATAATTATCCTGACATTATCTCTTCTTTATCTCCTAATTATCTCTAAGTATGCATGTGGAATAGATGGAAGAATATGTGGCACATCTTTTTCTTTTTAAAAATTATTGGGCACCATATCCTAGAGGGGCCCACCCCCTCTTATGTGTCATGGCATGGAGAAGAGAAAGTGGGGTCCACACCCCATCTCTTTTGGCTAGAGATCTCTTTGTGGGGCGCCAACCAACCACCTGATATGTATTCCATGGATGCCTGTTGTACATACTTAAAAGGGCTGATTAATTATTATTTATATCTAATTTTATTTGACATAAATCAAATTTAAAAGGTAGAAGACTCTTATGAGATAAGAATCTACTTTTTTAAGTTGATAGGATTCCTGATATGTGTCAAGATAGTGTCTATATTTAAAAGGTGGTCTCTAAGATTTCAAAGAATGAATTTTTGATCAAAAAAAACTCTCCCTCTCTCCATCTCTATGCCTCCTCTCATCATTTTCTTCCTTTCCATGTCCAAAAGTTGGGTGCTCTCTCTTTCACACGTCTAGAAGAAGTTCTGATGACCTAGAGATCAAAGATCGAGGAGAAGAAGAAGAAGGCTGCAGATCAAGGAGTTGATCTCGCAGTTAAGATCAAAAGAGTTGATCAAAGTCTTCAAAGTCAAGATTTTTCTTGAGAAGAAGAAACTCATATGAGAAGAAAAAGTTTGAGATTGATCTCGGTGGATACCCATAGAGGCCGGACACGTGTGCGGCTCAACCTTCTACGAATCCAAGATCATCGACAGCTAAAAATTTCTACCCGCACAAAGGTAATGAGATCTGATCTCATAAATTTTTTTTAAATTTTAGATTGATAATATATGCTTTTCTTGAGCTTGGGTAGGTTTAGATCTGGTATCCAGCATGTGGGGTTATAGGGTTTAACTCGTTTTGTTTTCCACTGCCTGTTTTCAAAGTTTTGAAATCTACACATACTGCCTATCCAGTTTTCTAAAAGGTTTGATCACTCAACCTAATTTATTCAACCCATACCCACGTACAATAACTTAATTTTTAGATTCTATAAATATTTTAGATTATGTTTCATTGCATGCATTAGTGACTTATGATCTTGAAATAATTTTAGATCTAAACCTAATGTCATATATCACATATATGAAGTTTTAGATCTAAACTACAAGTATATATCACATATATATTTTATTTTAGATCTAAAATTAAAAATACACATATCAAATACATCTATAACCAGATCTAAAATAATAATTAAAATACTTTGAAAATAATTTTTAAAAATCAGTTTGTATCAAATTAGGATAACCTTTTCAATATAGGGGGTAAACTCTATATCAGCGCAACCTTATACCAGTTCAATGCGAATATTTAATCATTCAAATTTTAGATCTGACATGAATAAAAATATATCATATACATCTTTTTCAGATCTAAAAGATTAATTTAAAAATTTTAAAAATAGATCTCAAAATCAATCAATCTTGTGCTAGGACAATCTTTTCAATATTGGGGGTAAACCCTATATTAGGACAATCTTATACTAGCATAAGATCAATATTAGATCATTCAAACTTTTAGATCTTACATGAAAATCAGATTATACATGTCTTTAAAAACCTGACTCTGATGCTACTGTTAGAAAATGGATAGGATTGCATGTATAGATTTCAAAATCTTTTTGAAGTAGTAGCAGAAACGATCTAGGTTAAACCCTTTAATCTAATATGCAATAGATCTAATCTATATTTATCTAAGTCCTAGATCTAAGACATACATATAATCTAAAACTAAAATAAAATAATTAAGATTGGATCTCAATACCTTGTGTGGATTGAAATATACTGCAATTGATGATCCTAGGTCTGAAGATTCCTGAGCCGCACACGTATCTGACCTCTACAGGTATCCATCAGGATCAATCTTGAACATTTCTTTTTGTTATAGATCCATCTTCTCCAAAATGAATCTTAGTCTTTTAGACCTTTGACAACTCTTGATCTTTGATCATGATCTCAATGCTTGAACTGCAATTTTTCTTCCTGTTCCATGCTGTAGAAGAGATAACTCTCAACTCGGACGTGTGGGAAGATGGGACGTCCAACCCTTAGGCATTAGAAAGAGAGAAGGAAGGAAAGATGGTATGGATATGGAGAGAGGATAGAGATCTGAATTCACAAATCAATTAATTTTGAAACCCTAGGAGACTATCTCTTAAATAGATCTTTTCTTGATTTCAAATCAATCTCCAATCTATCTAAAAAGATTAGTCCTTATCTCATAAGGATTCTTATCTTTTAATCTAATTTATTTTTTTAAAAATTAGATCCAATTGAAAAGGTCCTCACCTCTTTTGGCAAGGAGATGGGGCGCCCCACATCCCATAAGGCAGATAGAGGAGTTGACCACATCAAAATAGGTAAATAGTTGGGGCGCCAAGAGTTGGCACCCCTTAGGTTTTTATGCACACAAGAGAGGGAGCGTATCCCCTCTCTCTCTCCTTCCATGCGAAGGCAAAAGAGGGGAAAGGCCCCTCTCTCTCCTTACGCCCACTCCAAGGGGTGTGCGCCCCATGGACCTTCCAAAAAGGAAGGCATACGTCTCCTCTCCTCTTTCCAACTATTCCATGCCACAGAAGGAAATAATAAAGGAGAAAATAAAAAGATTTGTTTGCTAATTAATTGGCTTGATCCAATTCTTTGGGGCCCTCAAATAGATACCCCTCTAAATCCAAATCAAAATGGATCGAGTTAAAGTTCCAAGCTGTACACTTGATCCAATCCTTATCTAATAAGAAATCTATGTCCAGAGAATAAGTTGGTTTGACCATGTACTAGTATGGTTCTCTTAAACTCAATAGGATTTTATTAAATTCTAATCTAATTAGAACTTCATAAGCCTAATTGATTAATTTAAAATTAAATCCCTTAATGTGTGACCCCATAGGTTTTATTCTATCTGGTAGAGAGATATATTATGATCTCTATCATAATATCATCGAAACTCCTTTTGATGGATTGGAATAATTTCAACTCTACCCTTTGAGGGTCATTGATCATCAAAATGACATCCGATGAGTCCACAATCTATCAGCAACACCTAGCAGTATGTAGTGGCAATCCAGTAGAATGAAAGTATGAATCTTTAGGTGCAATTATCATGTGATTCAGTCATTCTATCATAAGTTCTGACTTGATGGAGGTCATGGAGAACTCATTAGACCTCATCATCAGTCATATGCCAGATTGACTCGACTCAAGTTTACTTGTGAATCCCATAAATTTTTTTTTTTCAGTATTCACACTTGCTTTGACCAAAGATTTTCTGAACTCAGTCTCGCAAATCACATAGGACTTCTCCTTTTCTATCAAGATCGATAGATTCTATCTAGGTGCATCCTACTTCTAACACCGAATCTAAATCTATTATAGCCAACATACACAGTAAGGACCTAAATAGCTACGGACTAAGGGAACGCACAGTCAAACTCAGTAGCCTCGCTGTAAATAACTGATGACACTGCAGGTCAAAGGACTATTTATACTACTATAGCATCGAGACATCCACTAATGAGTGAGTAGACATCCAAGTGGTTTCTCATGTTGGTCATGCTCAGTGCAAGTTATTCTCTAACAATCACCTGCACTCTCATCCTAATGTCCCTACATTGCAGACCTGAGACTCATCTGTCCAGAAGAGAAGTGACTCGTGCACTGATCTTTAAATAGATTGATCACTATCCTCCGTGATGATCCTTTGACTGGAAGTATTTAGAAACAAATCACTAATTAATGTATGTCTCAAATTTTCAACATCTTGAGAATATATAAAATCATCTTTATTAATTTCTAGGATAAATCATGGATACATAAATATAATTAAAAATTAAAATATTTTTTATTAATAATAAAAATATTACAAGTATAAAGTTAAGCTCTAAAATTATAAAATATGTTAGCCAATAATTAGCTTCCAGGGCACTCACCTAACAAACTTTTGGGGGAGCAATATGAAGAAAGAAATTACAAAGTATGTTGCACAGTGTTTGGTGTGCCAACAAATCAAGCCTGGACATATGAAAGTACCAAGACAGCTGCAACCTCTTGATATTTTTAAGTGGAAATGCAAACATTTTACCATGGAATTTATGGTTGGATTACCCCGAAGCCCTAATGGGAATGACACTATTTGGGTAATTGTGGATAGGTTGACTAAGTCAACACAATTTTTGCCTTTTAAGGTTAGTCATTCACTTAAGAAATTAGTGAGCTTATATACTAGAAAGTTGTTTGGTTGCATGGAGTCCTAGTAACCATAGTATTAGATAGAGATACTAGATTTGTGTCTCGCTTTTGGAAAAGTTCACATAAAGCATTGAAAACCAAGCTAAATTTTAGTACAATCTTTCATCTTCAAACAGATGGTCAATCAAAAAGAATTATTCAAATCTTAGAAGATATGCTGAGGGCTTGTATTATCGATTTTGGAGGCTCATGGGAAGAACACTTATTCTTAGTGAAATTTGCTTATAATAATAGTTATCAATCAAGTATTCAAATGGCCCCTTATGAAGCATTGTATGGCAAGAAATGTAGATCACCTATTTGTTGGGATGATTTGGGTGAAAGAAAATTGTTGGGGCCTAAGATCATTCAGCAAACTATGCAAAAAGTACGATAATCAGAGAGAGGCTCCATACAGCTTAAAGCAGACAAAAGAGCTATACTAATGTGAGAAGAAGGAAGTTAGAATTTCAAGTAGTGAACATGTATTCTTAAAGGTACCACCTACTAAAGGTATTACGAGATTTGATATCCAAGGCAAATTGAGCCCTCGGTTAGTGGGTTCTTTTGAAGTATTGGAGAAAGTTAGAGAGGTAGCTTACAGACTTGCATTACCTCCTACCATTGCTAGAATATATAATGTATTTCAAACACATATAACCCTGACTGGAGAAACCACCCAAATTTTTTCTGGAAACCATAACTAGGGGCTAGCTCTGCGATGTCTCCACCTAACGATCAGGACCCAACATATAGGCAAGGACAATACTACCAAAATGCCTCACAACCTTCTACCACTGCATATAGTTCAGCTTTTGAGGAGAAGATCTTGAAAGTACTGGAATAATTGGAAGTCAATACCCAGATCCTTCACTCCCACACGCAATCAATTGCTAAGATAGAGACCCAAATAGGTCAATTAGCTACAGCCTTCAATAGAAGAGAAGAGGAAAAACTGCCCAACCAACCCATAAGCAATCCTAGGGGACAGTATATGGATGAAAGCTTGAATGTCCATGAAATCTCTTTTTGAGCAAGCTAAATTTGTGTTGACCCTTAGAAGTGGAAAGGTCTTAGAATAGCCAAAAAGAGCCAATATGTCAGGAACCCAAACTCAGACCAAATTACCTGACAATAAAGAAGAACCCAAGGAGAGGGATGAACCAATTTTCTTAGCACTCGTACTTAGAGTTCCATTCTCAAGTACTCTAGAAACTCCTCTACCTTCAGACAAAATGGGGGTCAAGATAAAAGAAATGCTTGAATTGTTTAAACAAGTCCATATCAACCTTCCTCTTTTAGATGCCATCAAATAGGTCCTGGCCTATGTCAAGTTTCTAAAGGATTTATGCACACAAAAATGAAAATCTAAAGCACACATCCCTAAGAAAGTACATCTCACTGAACAAGCTAGCTCAGTCTTCCAATATGCCACACCACCCAAACTTAAGGACCCTGGTGCCCCTATCATCTCCTGTGTCATAGGTGGCCTAACCATAAAGAAAGCCTTGTTAAATCTAGGGGTGAGTGTCAACCTTCTCTCGAGCTTAGTTTACAAATTTTTTTATTTTGGAGAATTGAAACCTATACTGATTACCTTACAATTAGCTGATAGATCTATTAAGGTACCCCTTGGGATGATTGAGGATGTGTTGGTCAAAGTGGATGAGTTCTACTTCCTTATGGACTTTCTTATTTTAGAGATGGAATCTGAAAGCGATCCTAGCCAAATCTTCATCATTTTAGGCCAATCCTTCCTTGCCACAGCCAATGCATGTATTAACTGTAGGATGGGAGACATGGATGTATCGTTTGGGAATAAAAAGCTAAGGTTGAATGTGTTCAATGCTATCATGGGATCTCAAAGTGAGGAGTTTAGTGAAGTAAACATACCAGAGGGACTTATAGAAGAAACTACTCCTACCATACCCTCACAAGACCTTCTACAAGTCTGTCTAGCTCATTTTGATATAGACAACTTTGACATAAATGGGTACATGGAAGAAGTGAATGCCCTATTAGAGCCACCCATTTTTGCTCCTCTATGGACCAAGAAATATGAGCAAATACCCCTTTCCTCTATCACACCAATAGTTCCTTCACTAGAAACCCCAACTACATCAGACCAAAAGCCATTCCTAGTGATGTTAAAAGATCCATTTTTAGAGCCTAATGTAACCTCTTACCAGGAAGCCCAAATTAAAGGTATACAAAAAGAATATGAAGAAGCTGTTAGAGGGACAATCATCGACCCAACAAAGGACTATGCAAACCAAATGCTACCTTAAGAACCAAGTCCTGAAAACACCACTGAGGATCCTTTACGCAAATTTTTGAACTGCACAGGCATATATAATGTAGAGAGGCTGAGTGATCTATTAGACCCACCATGGATAAGAAAGCGTGAGTAATTTTCAAAGTCATTTGATATTATCCTAGCCCTCGCACTAGAATCAACACCTACCTTGCAACCCAAGCCACTTCCTGCTAATCATAATCAGAAGATATGTCATCAAGAAAATCTAGTGTGGAACATCATCAATTGGACTTCATCCAACCATCCACCATGGCTAGGTGTACCCATCAACTGGGTAGAACTTGTATATGCATGATAGTGATCTTCACGAGGTCTGGCTGAAGATGTTAAACTTAGTGTTTGTTGGGAGGTAATTCAATTTTTTGCATTTTAACTTTTCTTATTCTTTTCAGTTGATTTAGGACCTACTTCAAGGTTATCAAAGCTAAGTTGGTTGAAGACCTACATCTGCTGTCCTCAAGGCCCAGGCTGAACCATGAATAAATTAAGCCCAAATGAACTCCTTTCTTTTTCCTTCTTTTTACTTATTACATTCTATTTCTCCCCTCCATTGAGGACAATGTCATTTAAGTTAGAGGAGGAGAAAATAAATTTAATTAAGTCCTAGAGTATGGTCAAAAATAATTAGTTTTGTGTATCCAAATTTTATCTCGATTTAAAGTTAATTAGGCATCCTAATCAATGAGTGATTAATAGTCTAGATAATTTTAGAGATACTGAAGGGTAAATTATTAAGAAAACCCAATGCATGGTAGGATTTAGACTAGAAAAAATTTTTTTGGAGTGATTCCAGAACCTTCTTTCTATTGATCTCGATAAAGAATCTACTTCATGGGGGTACGAGTGGAAAGATCAAAGTATGCAAAAAATCTACCTTAATAAGATAGATTTTTAGCATTTCTCATTGAGTAATCGGACCCCTTCACCTAAGTGTTGTTGTTCGCATCAAAAGGTGAGAATATGATGAAACTTCTTGTAGAGTCAGTCTTAACTTATAATTTTTTTGACTTGAGTCAGTAAGTTTGAGGGGTGTTCTATACCTAATATCTTAAAGCCAACTGATTTGGAAGTCATTGACCTAAAGCTCACTTCAAGAATCAATTAGAAAGTTTAAGAGGTTAGGACATTACACTGACTATACATATAAATATTCCAAAAAAAAAAGAATAAAAAGACTAAACTATAAAAAGATACTACACCAAAATCTATAGTAAGTTAGAGGACTTAAAGAGTGAGGTGGAAAGTTGGCAAAGAAAAAATTTTAAAAATTTTTATGGGCTTCACTCAATCACTAATTGAGTCGAATTAATAATCCAATGAAGTACCCCTTCAATGGTCTAACCAGATATTAGTAGTACTTAAGAGTGTCTAAAATAACTGTCAATTCAAAGATAATTTAGTACACATTACTGATTTACATATTTTACTCGAGGATGAGTAAAATTTAAGTTGGAAGGTACAATAAGTACCATAAACATGTTAATAAAAATATTAATTTATTAATTAATTTATCTTTATTTTTAAAAATTAATACTTCTATAGATCTTTTGCAGGAAAGATAGTTGTAAATAGAAAAAGATTGATTTGAGGGTTAGAAAGACTCAAATTTGGAGCAAATCAGACTTAAAATGGACCCTGAATCAAGAGACAAAACAGGCCCTATTAGAAAATGTAGTGGTTTCATGCGTGTATATTAAAAATTTTCATAAACAATTTATGTATGCAACGAAAGTAAATTAAATTAATTTTTTTTTTGTTTAATAATGTATCAAATCTCATCTGTAAACTACATATTAGATCTTGATACAAACATATCACCATCATCTAAAATTTGAAAACAAACATAAAATGCATTAGAAGAAAAATCGAAGATCTGATCTCCATACCTTCAGATCCTGCGGATGTCCAGGGTTCAAGTCGTAGCCGCGTAAGCACCTAGCCTTTGCTGGTATCCACATGAAGATGTCTGATTGGAGCACCGAGTCTACCGGTGTGCTAGCATCTTGCAGGCCTCGCTCCTCAGCT
Source organism: Elaeis guineensis (assembly GCF_000442705.2). NCBI lineage: Eukaryota > Viridiplantae > Streptophyta > Magnoliopsida > Arecales > Arecaceae > Elaeis > Elaeis guineensis. Next base: position 12,186,054 of record NW_027332424.1, read on the forward strand.
TTGGATCTGAATCCTCTTCTAGAACTCGAAGAAGATGAATGCTGCGCGAACTCTTTCGCACAAATCTGATGGAATCTGAATCGGACCACCAAGAAGAGAAGAAGAACCTTTTTTCTTCTCTTTCTATCTCTCTTTTTTCTCCCTTAGATCTGATCTCATCAAATTATGGGGCGTTAAGATTGAAGAAAAGAGGAAGGGAGGCATTGGAATAGAGATATATTGCGGCAAGAAGTGAGCGCTCCATATCTCACACATACCTTCTTCTTCTTCTTTTATTTTGTCACACAAAATTATTTCACATGCCCCAACCAATCCCCAATGCCCTAATAGATCAGATCTGATATGATCTTGGGCATTAAGATTAAAAGGAGGGGATAAGATGTGTTGAGATAGGAGAAGCAGCAAGGAAGTTATCTCACGCACAACTTCAACGCACGCCCATCTTTCTCAATATTTTTTGTCACACAAAAATAACATCCCATGCCTATATCAGATCCTTATCTAATATATTTTTCTTTTAAATCAAATTCAAAAGAAAAGATGAGTCAAAGGGGAGAGAGAATCCTAGACAAGGTGGGGCACCAACTATTGGCATCCCCTTATCATTCACACATGCAAAGAAAAAAAGGATGCATCTTCATGCATGCCCTCCCTCTTTTCTACATGATATTTGGAGAGAAGCCTAGTAAAAGTGGGCTTTAAGGGTTAGATTTAATCTGATTCTTATTTGGTCCCAATCATGTTCAAATTGAGCCTGAATCGAATCGAATTCGAAAGGTTGTCAAAATTAATCTAATCAAGATTGAAATCCGAATCTGATTTAGATAACTGAATCTAATTAGAATTAAATTAAATCAAGCTCAATTAAATTAAATTTGATTTAAATTAATTAAGATTTGATCCATAATTTAATCAACCCCAATTAAATCACAACACTTATAATTAAATCCCTTTGCTAACAATTTGCAGCTGCCAAAACTGTAATACTTACAAATTAGTATTTTTCAAAATTCAAACTATCAATATGATTGGTAATTTGAATATGATCCAAACCATTGATCAAGTTATGCTCCTTTTGTGTGTGACCCCTCAGATTCTATTCTATCTGATAGTGAGACATACCATGATCTCTATCACAGTATTATCGAAACTCCTTTCAATGGATTGGAAAGATTCCAACTCATCTGAATAAGGATTGTTGATCTAAAAACAAGACTAGTGAGTTCTCATGATCTACCAGTGATGCCTAGTAGTATGTAGTAGTAACCCAACAGAACAAAAAAGATAAACTCCTAGGTGTAGTTATCGTATGATACAATCCTTCTATTATGAGTCCTGACTAGATGGAGATCATGAAGAATTCATCATGAAGAATCCTTCTATTTAGGACTACTTCATTTCTATCAAAATCGATAGATTTCATTTAGATCTATCCTATTGAAAAATATGTCCTAAAGCCAATCATCTAGGTTGTAAATGATTACACTCCATATATGTATATGAATTATAAATTAATAAATATTATCTGACAGATTCATCATAAGGAATACATCTTCCTAAATAGAACTCATATGTTACGATGAAGTCCTTAGAGCTACTTTCAAAATGATAAAGGAGGATTTATCATGTGGTTCTCAAATCTTGCTCATAATCAAATGATACAATTGTTACAAGGATGATAATTGTATCAAGTGTAGGTCATTGTGTGTCATATGATTATCCTCTTAACCAAGGCATGTGGTGACATAGGTATGACATATGGGTGATATGTAGGAGTATATTTCACTGAGCGTGACCACTTTCGAAGCACTCTACTGTCAAGAGTTGCTTTGATAGGATATGGGTATATATGTCTCTCTGATCTGAGGCTACCTCAGTGACTTGCAAGAAACTCACTTCACTTTAGTGCTAGACTATCTGAATTTCTAATTCGATGATGGAAGATTTTACTTGTGAAGTCTGAGTGTGAGTCAAGATGGGATTGACCGTTCTAAATAAAATTAGAGATGATGCATCACTGTGTTTTAATTTAGCAAAATTTTTACCAAAGTAGTCCTAGTGAGGAGTCACAGGATTTTTGAGGTTGAGATATAATGTGGACCACTCATTCTGAATTGACAGTTTAACTCTCAGTCATCCTTGAGCATCGAGTGTCAAAAAGATGAATTATACGATAACTATATCTATATGGGTTCTAGAGTGTTGCTGGGCATACATTCAACCTATCCGAACATTGAAAATTATCACTAGATGGTAGCTTCAATTAGTATAGGAATTGATTCCTATGCTATCAACTTAGATTTGAACCTATGGGATCACACACATAGAAGTATCTATCTGATCAAATGGCTAATTGATGATTATGAATCGTTGAAGGATTTAATTATCAATGTGATTGATGATTAATCCTATGCAAAGGTTGTAATAAATTATTTACTAATGGTTGATAAATTAAAAGAATAATTAATTAACAATTTGATTGTTATTAGCTCAATTTAATTGAGCAATGGGGATTGGATCAAATCTAATTGAATTGGATTCAGATAAATTTACTTTTGATTGATTGGATGCAGCCTTATTGGATTATAGGGTTTGTTCCAATTGATCTCAGAGATATAAATTAAATTTTAAGTTGAATAAGATTCAATTAGTTTGATATAGACTTTGATTGGATTAAACTCTATTGAACAATAGGCTTGATTAGATCAAGCCCTATTGAATAAAAAATGCTTCCCACAGACAGCATCTTAATCTAACTAATTCTCTAATTAGATTGGGGCCTAATTGATTTCATAATTGGGCTAGGACTTAATTAGTTAGTTTGTTATAACTAATTCTAATTTAGTTAGGATTGGATCCAAAAATTAGTTAGAGTTGAAATAAGATTCATGAGTCCTATTTGGAATAGGACTGAACCAATTCCTAAACCCATCTATTTAAGATCTCTCTATTCCTAAACTCCTCTTTACCATGAGTATTCACACCCCACACAAGGTCTCACATCCTCTCCTCTATTCCATGTAAAAAGAAGTTGTCTCCTCCTCTTTTGGTTGCCAAAAAGAAAGGAGGGGCATCCAAGAGTTGGATGCCCCATATCCTATGTGTCTAGGCTTCCTTCCCAACTCCTTTTGTAGGGATTTTGTGAAGCTTTTATTGTCAGTTCTTAGGCATCAAAGAGAGACTTTCTTGCTGGTCTTATAGTAAAAAATTAGAGAAGAAAAATTCTTTCCAATGAGAGAAAGAGAAGGAAGAAGAAGGGTCAGCTTTCTAATGCGTAGCCTTGGAGAAGAAGGTGTTCTTCTTCCAATTTTTTTTTTATTTTTTTTAAGATAAAAATTAGATTCGATTTAATTTTTAACATGAAAATTTAGAAAAAAATTATCAAAAAAATTTGATTGGGTGTTTGGGGCTTCCTAGAGTTCTAGATCAAGGAGAAAAAAGGAAAAGAAGAGAGAAGAATGGTTCTTCTCTTGGGTCTTTCTTTCATATTCTTCTAGAGCTTAAGATTTTATATAATTTTTAGTATAAAAAATTAGATTAGATCTAGTTTTTATCATAAAAAATTTGAGAAGAAAAGTTCTTCTTAAAGGTGTGGAAGGAAGAGAGAAAGGTTCTCTTGTGCATAGGAGAATTGAAAAGAAAGGATTCTTCTCTTGATCTCTATTGTAGAAATCTGATGTGTGGATCCAGAAAGAAAAAGAGAAAGTATCCTTATTCTTCATCATCTTTGGGTTCCTCGTAGATCAGCCAAAGCATGGTGTCTTCATAAGCTAGCACTCCCGAGATCATTGATCAGTACAAGAGCTTCGTGTGGATATTTGTAGAGGTCTAACACATGTGCGTTGCTGAGCATCAAGAAAAATCAACTACCAAAGATTTTGGATGTAGTGATCTGCTACCCACACTCAAGTATAGAGTTTTAAACTTAATTCATATTTAGATATGATCTAAATATAATTCAGATATGATCTAATTTGATATAGTTATGATCTATACTTGTTGAATTTTAGATTTCAGATTTACATACATATTAATTCATGTCATGGATCCTGTATGGTAGTTTTAGATTTGATCTATACATGCATGATAAATTAAATTATTTAATCTATGGATGTTCTGCTGTAAAATTTTGAAAATGAATGCACAAAACCATCACGCTTCCCTTTAACTGGTGTTAGAGTGAAGGTTCATTATGATATGAACATATATGCATGTAAAGTTGAAATATAGATTTAGTAATGCATGAGATATGTTATGATCAAATTTTAGATATGATCTAATATAAAATTAGATTGATATAATTTAAATTAGATCTAAATTTTTTGCCAATATGATATGTGAGTAAATTAGATGATCTGATTAGTAAGTACTTAGATTGGATTGATCACCAGGCCGTTCGGTCATTGAGTAAAAAAGGTTTAAAGGCCCTTTCTTTCTATTCGATAGGATACTTTTATGATGTGTAAGAGTGCCATGTAATTTAATCCCATGAAGAAGAATGTGAAAGGAAGAACTTACTTTTCTGCAAAATTCTAGATGTTGAAATCTTAAGATTTATTATATATAATATAAAATTTAAGTTGAATGAAAAGTAAAACATCTAATCTATATGATTCAAATTATTTTAATTATAAAAAATAAAATTTAGAATCATAAAATATTTAGATGTGATATAAAGTTCATTATGATTGATTTTATTTCAGTTTATGTGAGAATTTTCAGATCTAAAACTATGTGATACATATTGGCATGTCAACTGAGCTGACTCAATTTTAAACTATGTCAATCCAGTCCACTGATTTAATCGACTCAGTGTTGACTGACACGACCTAGTTGTCTCAGATCGAATAGTAATGGTTACTGTTCATAATTAGTTAGTCGATCAAGTATCAGACTTAATCAAAGTTGGGTTCTGGTGACACGATGAAATATAGATTTCAAAAATTTTTAACATGCATTCAGTAAATGAAAATAAAGTTTAACAATTAAACTCAACCACCGAAACTCAAAACCCTAGGAACCCCTTAACGATTACAATCAAATCACAAAAACATGTAAATCAGGAGAAGATCAGAAGTCATATACCACCATGAAGATCATGAATTGGTGATTTTGAGATCTCCACGAGACTCCAAAGCAGAAGCCCTCCAACGATGATCCGCACAGGATAGATCAGGGCCATTTCCAACTCGTCATGGTGCTGTAGCTTTCTTCCTAAGAGTGCTGCTGATAGTCCTTCACAAGAACTTGATACACCTTGCTCGTATGCCTTCATAACCTCTACTAAGACTACTTTAGAAATCTATTCCCAACACATGAACAATCTGATTTTTAGGACAAGTATCTCAAACTTTCCTTTTTCTCTTCTCCCTTCCTTTCTATTTTTTTCTCTTTTTTTTCTTATCTTTTTATTAATTTTTTTTCATTATTTACTCTCATTTCCACACCCATTCTCAGCCAAAAATAGCATGTTAAAATAGGTTGTGGCACCCCCTATAAATAGGAAACATGGGGCGACTCCATGAGATGCCAACTACTAACGTCCCTTAATTACACACCTTCATTGAATTTTCTTGTGTAATCCAAAGAGTTTGTGTAGTATCTAAAGAGGTTAACCAGTAGAAGGACTCTTTCTCTACTTGGAAAAAATTAATACACCAACTCTTGGCACATGGGATAAGGAGAAAAGGTATGAAACTAGGAGTCCATACCATTATGGACTCTACCAAAAATTTAACACACAAAGTGGGGCATCCATAAAATTTTGGGCATGTGATTTCTTTGCTAGAAAAGGACTCTTCCTTCTCTTCTAAACCTATAATTCTAAAGGACATCTGATGACATAGTGAATTAATAAATGTAGAGAGAATTAAAGGAAGAAAATTAAGAGTCCAATGTGAAATGGACTCTCCATTTCCCATCGCCCAAAATTTCAAGGGACGTCCCATTTATTCTTAATGTGGAGTTCCTTCCAAGAGGACTCCTCCATATCTTCCATGTTCCATATCCCAATGGCTCCATCTGAAGGTGCATAACATAAAGGGATGTAAGAAAATTAAGATACCACATTAAAAAGGACTCTTCCTTCTTAATGCCAAAATAAATGGGGTGTGTAAAATTATTTGGGCATGGATTTTGGCATGGAGGAGGCTGGTCCCACATGAAACTCTTCCATAAAACTAGATAAAATCAATTAATTAATTAGATGGTTCAAACCCAATCATATTAGGTCAAGGCAACGAGATTAGGTTCGCACAAACACCTTGCACTGAACCCAATTGAAAACTTGGGTTAATTCATGTGCTAGCAATTTAATTAACCCATTAAATTTACAATAAATTAAAATTAATTGGACCAAGACTAAATCTCTATTGTGTGTGACCTATTGAATTCCAAATCTAGCCAGCAGTGGATCCAAACTCTCGATAAAATCCTAATCCGATTGGATTAGGTCAGCTCAAGAGTCTGAATCAACTAGGACTCTTCCTAATTGATTATAGAATTAAACTCTTTTAATTCTGTTGAGTCCACAAGTCAAGATTGATATCTAAAAATGTATCATGAGTACTCAAAAAATTTAAAATTTGATGAAAATACTAAAATTATCCTTTCGTGGTGAGTTACCGTGCAATTCAATTTTTCGATCACACAACATCCCGGAAAGGCTATGCATATGAAAAAATATCAAACCCAAATACTTAACTATATGTATCTTGATCAGATGATGATGACTCAGTTGATGAACCAGTAGAAACTATTTCTACTATTTATCCCTACTCTGACCAGAGACTTTCAGAGTCACCATCCTATGAGATCACATAGGATGTTCTCTCCTCTTACAAAGAGTGACTGATTCTTTGTTAACCACTCATAAGCTCCATGCATACTTTGCCATACCCAGAATATCTCACACACATCTCAAAGTGGTGTGCTAGGGAATAAACCAAAGTAAAGGTCCATGCACACAAGGTACCATTGTAATCTTAGGTCAAAGGATCACATGCACCACTCCCACTGAAGAACCATCGATCGACATGCTGTAAGGCTCCATCATATGTTCTTTTGCAGGTCAGTTCAGTGAACTCATTCTCTAATGAGCACCTACGTCCTTGTATTAGTGTCACCACATAGGTAGTTGTGAGATCAACCACCCTCTCCATCGAGCATACATAGGATGTACCAGTCTTACCGGCATCATCGATCTCCGACTCGATGATCCAACGACTGAATATTTTAATTAAGGCTATCAAGATTTTAGATCTTATTAGCATGATCTCATCATAGCTTTAAAATCATTACTCTAATCTATGAGATTTATCATAATCATATAAAAATGATGCAGCAAATGATAAAATATAATATTTCATATAAATAAAATAACTAATGAGTAGGAAGATAATAAAGAAATATCCTATTGTATCCCTATACGATTGGCTTGTAGGGCACTATTCTTTCAATCTCCCACTTGCATTAAAGTCAATCACCCCTGTACCTGATGCCCATGCAATCAGGATGGCGATTACACTGCTGCTATGTATGGCTTAATGAACTGGTCCATTATATTGTTCTTAATATTAACTCATTTTAGGATCAAATCATAAATGAGGCAAAAGTGTCTAGGATGTGTGTGGGTACTCAGTGAGATGACACCCAACTTAATGATGAACCCTTCATCTGGCTACTTTCCTTAGCAATCTTTACTAACAGCAATTAACTAAGTCAAACATAGTTTGCTGCTTGAAACTCATTCAATTCACTACTCCTCTAGTACTTCTCAAGTACTTTGAGAATGCTTTTCACAATTTTCAATAGATCTTATAATGGATCAGCCTGAAATCAATGATTATACATGAGGCATGATTCATATCAGGCTTGGTACATTGAATGTATGGATAAGTAAATACCTTTCCATCCATTCATGTTGAACCCTTTCAACATTAAATTCTATATACCTAGACTAGGACAAATCCTGCATCTACTTACATTTATCCCTATAGATGTCAAATATATTGGATACTTAACCCAAGTCCTTTTTTCATGAAAACATCTGTGATAAGCAAGTTATTGACCAAGTGCAATATCGAGACTACCTTCTCAATATGCTGTATGTCCCCACATACATAACCAAGAAGTTAGTGAAACTCTCACTTATCTTCTTGTATACACACATGGTTCATCTATATTTGATAAAATCAAATATTTTGACCATCCCATCAAAAATAGAAGTACTCGCTCCTCATAAACTGCTAGAATTCATAAAAGCATTTGCCCTCTCACTAGAGACAACTTCTCTAAATGGTGTATGGCAATAGCAAAAATTCGAATAGGCATTCCTGATAGCAACCTCTTGGGTCATTACCATAGGTGCTTCAACCATAGTCCACACTTGATTGATGTACAGGGAGTCAATTTTGGATGTCAAGATTTCAGGCCAACGTTAGAGTCTCTACTCATAACAATCTCTGAATGGGTCAAGTAAAAATATCATTTATAATGATGTATAGTGTACTGCCATTCACAATGACAAACCCAAATTTTGAGTGGTATATTACACACTCAGATTGACCTTTCAGTAAGGAGGTGTGTATCATGATCGTGCCTTATCACTGGGCACATCTGGTTGAGGATTAACTTGTGGACACTCCATAGGTTACGGTATGATAGTTAAAAGATCTTGAACTTCTCAAGTTCAATTATCCTCCCACTATTTCTTTTTAAAAATAATTTTTTCTTAAAAGGTGGCATACCTACTGACAAAACACCTTTCATCAAGTAGGGTGGTAGAAATAGTATCACATACTATTCTTTTAGGATAACCTATATACTTACAAAAATTTATTCTAGCTCAAACTTATGTACATCAACCCTTTTCACATAAGTTGGGCAACCTACCTATTGCCCTTTTTCATATCTCATATGGAGCACTCGTAACAGATTTTTACAATATCTAATTTATATAGTAATTTCTAGGATATATCCCCAGAATGAGATAATAATATTTGTGAAGTATTTCAAAGAACACATCATATCATATATGAAGTGTCGATCTATGGGTCGAGATATTATTAGTCTTCGAGCATCCATATATTCAAGACCTAATATCTTACTTGCCCTTAGATATGCGACAATCACATATTTATTTCTTATTTTCATCAACATGAAGAATATCATTGAGTAATAGAAATATAAAACCATTATAATAAAACCATAGCCACAATGTTTACCAGATGCAGAGTAACTTTTACTCTTAACATTAATTTCAAAATTATTCTACAATAGCAAAAAAATTAAAATAATATTTTTGATAAATTTAGGCTCATATCAATGGTCTATTAGTCTCTAAATCTTGTTAGAAAATTATATAGATTCCTACAACCTCAGCATGAATGGACTATCCATTAGTGCCAAAAGTCAAGTAGTCATCTCACCTCAGCTTTAAAGGTCCAACAAATACTTTGCATAAGAGAAATCTATATTAGGTATCACATACCTAAAAATTTAAAGCTGAAACACTCAATGATAATTAATTTATATCACATACAAACTATTAGCAGATGTAACTTTTGTATCCTTCTATTGCTTCACACTTGTAAAACAATTCTTGTAATTTATTGCTCAGTAATCCTGTATCGATATTAGATACCTATAGTGAAGACATTCTTCACCTTCTATTATTCAACCATTCTATGATATTCTATCAATTTTAAAAATATCCTAAGTAGTGAATGTAAAGATGCAAATATATATACAAAAACATAAACAAGACTACTCATGATGACATGCACAAGTTAGACAAAGATTTTTATCTAATTGTGTCTCTCACTATTTTAACAAATTTCATAATCCTCAAGTATAAAATCGAAGAATCTTATCGTGAAGTTTCTTAATAGGGTTGAGATCCTAATTCCTCATAAAAAGTCTTGTGGATAGCACAACAAGCTCTTATGAGTTCAAAGATAAGTAACTCTTTACTAATTACATCTCATGCAACTCTCAACATAATTTTTACCTCTAAAATCTTATAGCCTTGTGGATAGCATAACAAACTATAGTATTTTAGTTAAGTCATACCCTTCAATCCTATATGGTCATATCTAGATAATACTATCCTTATAGATAGCACAACAAGGCAGCACTACCAAATATGCCATAAGCATCACTAGGTCAACATCATACCAATCACTATAGCCATCCTTGTGGATAGCACAACAAACTCACTATAATTTTTAATATACTCTATTGACTTAGTATAAGCTAAATACCATTAGCTTTATTATGCACCAAGACAGTATTTAGCTAGTCCCCATAGCAAGCCTTGTGGATAGCACAACAAGCCTACTATGGTTCTTGACATAATAGTGACTCAGCATGAAGGAAGGCATGGGTAGTGTTCTTAACACTTCATCATTATGACTTAATATAATTTAATCGAGGGACTTAAATCTCAAGCACATCTTAAGCATTTAATCATGCATCATATGCAATTTAAATTTTATTTTTTTTATTTAACTATCAGTAAATTTGAACATATCAAGAAAAATAAAAAGTTATGGACTTTAAAAAATCATCTGAGCCACATGATGATCTAAGGGTCTAACCCTATGTGCATCATAGATTGAATCATCTCATGATCAATCTTAATGCACCTCAGCTCTCCAAAAATTTGATAGTTCAGTCTTCATCACTATGAAGTCTACTATGAATGCTTGATATTTATTTAAAAATAGAATAAAATAATTTCAATCATTCTCAAATAATTTTTTTCTATAATTTTACATCATTATGTAAAAATCTCAATCAACAGTTGTGAATATAGAAAAGAGAAGTTCAGCTAATAATATAATGCATCAGAGACACCCAGCCCTAATTGCAACTCTTACAGATGCATTAATATAATCAGCCAACATATAAGCATTCATACAAATATCCATCACATGGATGTTGCATAGTTCATAACAAATCAACATAACATTTCATAACAATTATAAAACATTATAACAAACAACACATGTTATTTCAATTGCGATATCATTCAAACACATGTCAATTATGATGTTAAAAAAAATATATGGCCATAGGACCCATCTAGGGTTTCCAATTGGGTTCAACGCTTGACCCAATTTTAACTTTTAAGTTAACCATTTGCCACTTATTTAAGTTGAGTTGATCAATTTTTAGGTTAAACCTAATTCAATTAGGTTAACTCAGATTCGATCACCCATAACACAAACCCTAATCATATTAGGTAAATGATAAATTTGATTAACCAAAATTAAAATGCCTTCTAATCTAATTAGAACCATGATATTGATTTAATCTATAATCATTAATTCTAATCACATTAAAACTATAAATTATAGTTAAACAAATCTATCGGCACAAAAATTCTAATCCATTATCTGATGCATCTTATCCATGATCAAAAAAATTTTTAACCACACACACACCTCGGGCAACAACCAAAATGGTCAACCCATAATGGTGAGTGCCTGATAACATAGTGGTCGGTCCTTGGATCTTAAGTAAATACATCAAATGCAAAAACCTTAATCCTTAGCAATATACATCCATATGGAGCATTCCAAGGCCCCCGCGCATCATATGCACTAAATTTTAATTCCATCAAAAAATAAATCATAGGTTCTAAATTAAACTTGTCACACAAGTTTATAAACCATGAAATTTCATATCCAAGGTTCGATCATGAATCGATAACACTTTATCAAAAATAAAAATACATCAAGATCATCAATGAAACATCAATCAGAAAAATTGATTTTAACATAGTTCTAACTGGATCTAATCTATACCACAAAACTAATATAGAATTTGACTGAATCTATCAAGGGTGGCTTTGATACCACTATTAGATTTCGATGATATAGTATAATATAGATTTCAAAAATTTTTAACATACATTCAGTAAATAAAAATAAAATTTAACAATTAAACTCAACTATCGAAACTCAAAACCCTAGGAACCCTTTGACGATTACAATCAAATCATAAAAATATGCAAATCAAGAGAAGACTAGAAGTCATATACCACCATGAAGATCATGAACTATTGATTTTGAGATCTTCATAAGACTCCAAAGTAGAAGCTCTCCAATGGTGATCCACACAGGATAAATCAGGACCCTTCCCAACTCGTCATGGTGCTGCAACCTTCTTCCTAAGAGTGCTGTCGATAGTCCTTCACAAGAACTTGATACACCATTGCTTTTATGCCTTCATGACCTCCACTAGGATCACTTTAGAAATTTTTTCTCAAAGTATCAAACCACACTCTTATCAGATTTTATGTTCAACACATGAAAAATCTGATTTTAGGATAAATATCTCATACTTTTCTTTTTCTCTTCTCCCTTCTTTCTATTTTTTTCTCCTTTTCTTTTTCTTATCTTTTTCTCAGATTTTTTTTCATTATTTCCTCTCATTTCCACTCCCATTCTCAGCCAAAAATGGCAAGTTAAAATAGATTGTGGCACCCCCTATAAATAGGAAACATGGGGCAACTCCATGGGATGCCAACTCTTGGCGTCCCTTAATTATTACATGCCTTCATTGAATTTTCTTGTGTAATCCAAAGAGTTTGCATGGAATCTAAAGAGGTTAACTAGTATAAGGACTCTTCCTCTACTTTGAAAAAATTAATACACCAACTCTTGAAGCGTGGGATAAGGAGAAAAGGTGTGAAACCAAGAGTCCATCCCATTATGGACTCTACCAAAAATTCAATGCACAAAGTTTTTGGCGTGTGGTTTCCTTGCCAGAGAAGGACTCTTCCTTCTTTTTTGCACCCATAATTCTAAAGGATATCTGATGACATGGTGAATTAATAAACACGGAGAGAATTAAAGGAAGAAAATTAAGAGTCCAATGTAAAATGGACTCTCCATTTCACATCACCCAAAATTCCAAGGGACGTCCCATTTATTCTTAACATGGAGTTCCTTCCAAGAGAAGGACTCCTCCATATCTTTCACATCCCATATCCCAATGGCTCCATCTGATGTCACATAACATAAAGGGATGTAAGGAAATTAAGATACGACGTTAAGAAGGACTCTTCCTTCTTAACGCCAAAATAAATGCGGCGTGTAAAATTATTTGGGCATGGCTTTTGGTGTGGAGGAGGCTAGTTCCACATGAAACTCTTCCATAAAATTAGATAAAACTAACTAATTAATTAGATGGTTCAAACTCAATCATATTAGGTCAAGGCAACAAGACTAGGTGAGCACAAAGACCTTTGCATTGAACCCAATTGAGAACTTGGGTTAATTCATGTGCTAGAAATTTAATTAACCCATTAAATTTATAATAAATTCAAATTAATTAGATCAAAATCAAATTTTTATTGTGTGTGACCCATTGGGTTCCAAATCTAGCCAGCAGTGGATCCAAACTCTTGATGAATCCCTAATTTGGTTGGATTAGGTCAGCTCAAGAGTCTCAATCAAGTAGGACTCTTCCTAATTGATTTTTGAATTAAACTCTTTTATTTCTGTCGAGTTCATAAATCTAGATTGATGTCTAGCAATGTGTCATGACTATCCAAAATATTTAAAATTTGATGAAAATATCAAAATTATCCTTCCATTGTGAGTTAACGTGCAATTCAATCCTTCGATCACACAACATCTTCGAAAGGCTATGGGTATGAAAAAATATCAAATCCAAATACCTAACCATATGTATCTCGATCAGATGATGATGACTCATTTGATGAATTAGTAAAAATTATTTCTACTATTCATCCCTGCTCTGACCAGAGACTTTCAGAGTCACCATCCTATGAGATCACATAGGATATTCTCTCCTCTTACAAAGAGTGATCGATTCCTTATTAACCACTCACAACTTTCATGCACACTTTATCATACCCAGAATATCCCAGACACATCTCAAAGTGATGTACTAGAAAATAAATCAAAGTAACAATCCATGCACACAAGGTACCATGGGGACTCAGGTCAAAGGATCACATGCACCACTCCTACTAAAGAACCATCTATCGACATACTATAAGGCTCCATCAGATATTCTTTTATAGGTCAATTCAGTAAACTCATTCTCTAATGAGCACCTACACCCTTGTATTAGTCTCACCACACAGGTGGTTGTGAGATCAATCACCTTCTTCATCGAGCATACATAGGATGTACCGATCTTACCAGCATTAGCAATCTCCGACTCGATGATTCAATGATTGAGAATATTTTAGATTGAGGCTATCAAGATTTTAGATCTCACTGACATGATCTCATCATGACCTAAAATCATTGTCCTAATCTATGAGGTTTATCATAATCATATAAAAATGATGCAGCAAATGATAAAATATAATACCTCATATAAATAAAATAACCAATGAGCAGGAAGATAATAAAGAAATATTCCATCGCATCCCCATGCGATTGGCTTGTAGGATATTATTCTTTCAGTCAACCCACTAAAGTGAGCCAACTTAGTTCGAGGATGAGCCGACATAGTTTACAGAATAGAAAGTTTTGCATAAAAATCATGTAAAATTATTTTATAAAAATTGAAATGGTTTCAATTGATAACCTTAATCCATGTTAATGAAATACTTAATTAAGAATTAAGAAATATATTTTAGATCTAGAATTGTGATTAAAAATCTAATGATATTGCATAAAACATGGGGCATGGGTTAGCTCAAATCAGGTCCTTTTAATTGGATTAGACCTAAGGTTAGAATCAAAGACTTAATAGACTAAAAAGAGTAGTTGATCAAATCTAACCAATAGTTGATTTAGATTAAATCAAGAATACTTTAGATCAAATACAATAGTTATAGTTGGTCGAGTCTATATCTTTGATTAAACCAAATAGACTTTGATTGTAGCTCAATGGTTGAGCCTGAGTCATTAAGCTGATTAGATTGCTAGGTGACTCAAGTTGACCCTTGTCATTAAGGTTAATCAATATGACTAATTTAGGTACCCTGAACCGACCTGTCGATTGGACCGACTTATCTCTAATCCTTCTCATGACTTGTTGAAGTCAATGGGATGATTTACAATATGTTAGTTGGACCCGCTAGTCACTAGTGAAGTTAGTGGAAGGATTTATGACTTGCAGGTCGACTGATGTCTTCTAAAATATATTAACCAAATCTTTTAAATTATTAGGTCCATAAAATGAGCTAGTTATGAAAATAACTAGATCATAGCCTCCCATTAAAGTGCATGATAATGCATCCAATATTCTAAATAGGCATTGGAGGTACCATACGTTTGGTGTCTATTGGGTATTGGAATTATCATTCATCATATGACCTTCTTGTTGTGTCCTTCAGATCAATGGTCGATTGGCCAAGCCACACTCGAGCCTATGCATTCATTTGCTGGATGCACTTGATGTAGTCATATTAATGGTTGGACCTAATCAGATTTTTCAATAGAGGTTAGGAATTATGTCCTAAAGTCAATCATTTGATGATTGTGCTAATTATAAATATATATGAATAATAAAGAATAAAAATTATTTGATCTTTTTTATCACAAGATTACATCTTCTAACAAACACCTATATTGTGATGAAATCCTTAAGACTACTTTGATCGATAAAGGAGGATTTATCACATAGTTCTTAAACTGGTTCGCGACCAAACAATACACTATTACTAGAACGATAGCGATATCAAGTGTAGGTCATTGTGTACCATATGCGTTGGTTGTCCTCATAACCAAATGGTATAGAAATACTGGTATAGCATACAAGTGAGATGTAGGGTACATTGTCATTGAACGTGACTAACTACGGAGCACTCTGCTGTCAAGGGTAGCTCGCAAAGGGTATGGGTATAAGTGTCTCTCCAATCTGAGATCACCACTGTGACTTGCAAGTAACTCACTATACTTTGGTGTCGGACTAATTGAGTTTCTAATTCAGTGATGAAAGATTTCTGAATGTAGTCAAGTACTTGTCAAGTCAGTATATGAGTCAAGATAGGATTGACCCCTCTGAATTAGTAAGAGTTATGCATCAATATATCTCAATTTAACAAAATCTGAGTCCGGATTGTTGGTGAATGTAGGCAATTTCATGCATGTAATTCGAAATTTTTTTAAATAAATTATAGTGAAAGATAATGAGATTAATAAAATTAATCTAACATGCATATTATCTAATTATCAAATGAACCTACTCTAAGATCTATGATATGATATGTTGCATATAAAATCTAAAAGAAGATAAAATCTAAAAGAAGATAAAATCAGCATGCATGTATGTGAGCAGTAGATCACATCTACTTCTAATCTAAGTTCAGAACTCGATACGTTTGTGCGGATCGACGATCACCACTGCTGAGAGATATGGTAGATGTTGGGTTCTGATGATGCAGTGAAATATAATTTTCAAAAATTTTTACATGCATTCAAGTATTGAAAACAAGTTTAACAATTAAACTAGACTATCGGAACACAAAAGCCCTAGGAACACCCTGATGATTGCAATTAAATAACATAAGCATGTATAAAAGTAAGGGATCAGATGACATATACCAATATGAAGATGACAATCTGATAATTTTGAGAGCTCTATAAGATTTCAAAGTAGAAGCCCTTCAATGGTGCTCCATATAGGACTTATCAGGGCCCTTCCCAACTCGATGTAGTGCTGCAGCCTTCTTCGCAAGTACGCTGCTGATTGTTCTTCGCAAGAACGGATTGCACCACTATT
Organism: Elaeis guineensis; assembly: GCF_000442705.2. Classification (NCBI taxonomy): domain Eukaryota; kingdom Viridiplantae; phylum Streptophyta; class Magnoliopsida; order Arecales; family Arecaceae; genus Elaeis; species Elaeis guineensis. The sequence goes on from NW_027332424.1 coordinate 12,202,770, forward strand.
TGTATGCCTTTGAGACCTCTACTAGGATCACTCTAAAAATTATTTCCTAAATGATCTCACCACACAAATATCAAATTATACGTTCAACACATGAACAATCTGATTTTAGGACAAGCATCTCATGCTTTCCTTTTTCTCCTCGCTTCTTTTCCTTTTTTCTTCTCCCTTTTTCTTGTCTTTTTTCTAGACTTTTTCTCTCTTTTTTCTCTCATTCACACACCCATTCTCTACCCAATATGGGATGTAGAACCACAGTGTAGCACCCCTATTAAACAGGTAACAAAGGGGTGCTATCCAACTCTAATGGATGCCAACCTTTGGCATTACTCATTCTTCACATGTTGAAATAAATCACCACAAGTAAATGTCATGTGGAGAAGTTAAGGAGCAGAAGGACTATTCCTTCACTTGATCCCATAAATTAGGCATGTAAGAATTAAGAGGCTAGGGAGAGAAAAAATAATGTTTGGCACAAAAACATCCCATGCGACATCCATAACTTCACACAAAGATTAAATTCTTTATATAGAAGTTATTGGGTGTGGAAGAGCCTTCAAGTAGAAGGACTCCTCCACTTCTACACCAACACATCCCTAAGGGCCATCAGATGGTGCGTAGAGTAAAGAAAATGCATGAAAAAATAAAAAGGAATTAAGAGTCTTCGTTAAGGACTCTTCCTTCTTAACACAACAAATATGGCATCATTAATTCTTTGGCACGGTGAATGGCATGGAGGAATCCTAGATAAGCTGAAACACTTTCAAAATAAAAGGTTAAGCCATCTCATGACTTAAAGGTTGAATCCAATCTTATTAGGTTAAGGCAACAAGTTAAAAGGTTAGCACAAACACCTTTGCACTGAATGCAATTAAGAACTTGGGCTAATTCATATGCTAGCAATTTAATTAACCCATTGGATTTATAATAAATCCAAATAGATTGGACCAAGATCAAATCTCTATTGTGTGTGACCTATTAGATTTCAAATCTAGCTAGCAGCGGATCCAGATTCTCGACGTAACCATAATCCGATTAGATTAGGTCAGCTCAAGAGTCCCAATCAACTAGGACTCTTCCTAATTGATTCTCAAATTAAACTCTTTTAATTTTGATAAGTCCATAAGTCAAGATTGACATCTAGCAATGTGTCATGACTACCTGAAAGATTTAAAATTTGATAAAAATATCAAAATGATCATTCCATGGTGAGTTATCATGTAATTCAATCCTTCGATCACATAACATCTCAGACAGGACATGGGCATGAAAATATATCAGCCCAAATATCTATCCATATGTATCTCGATCTGATGATGATGACTCGATTGATGAATCAGTAAAAAATTTTTTTACTGTTCATCCTTGCTCTGACCAGTGATTCTCAGAGTCATTATCCTATGAGATCACATAGGATGTTCTCTCATCCTACAAGGAGTGACCGATTTTTTATTGACCACTCACAACCTCCATACACACTTCATCATACCCAAAATATCTCACACACATCCCAAAGTGATATGCTAGGAAATAAACCAAAGTAAGAATCCATATATATAAGGTACCATAGTGATCTCAGATCAAAAGATCACATGCACCACTCCCACTGGAGAACTATCTATCGACATACTGTAAGATTCCATCAGATGTTCTTCTTGTGGGTTAGTTCAGTGAACTATTCTTTAATGAGCACCTACATCCTTATATTAGTATCACCACACAAGTGATTGTGAGATCAACTACCTTTTTCTTCAAGCATATATAGAATGTACCAGTCTTAACGGTATCATTAATCTCCAACTTGATGATCCAATGATTGAGAATATTTTAGATTGGGACTATCAAGATTTTAGATTTCACTGGCATGATCTCATCATGATCTGAAAATCATTATCCTAATCTATGAGATTTATCATAATCATAATCATAAAAATATGATGCAGCAAATGATAAAATACAATACCTCATGAATAAAATAACTAATGTCATGCAAATGAGTAGGAAGAAAATATCGAAAAGTCTCTTCGCATTATCCATGTGATTGGCTTATAGGGTACTATTCTTTCAATCTCTCACTTGTACTAAAGCCAATCATCCCGTACCTGATGCCTATGCAATCAAGGTGGTGAACACACTGCTGCTATGTTAAGGCTTAGTAAACTAGTCCTATTATACTGTTCTTAGTATGAACTCATTTTATGATCTAACATGAATGAGATAAAAGTTTCATAGGATGTGCGTGGGTTCCTAGTGAGACCACATCCAACTCAGTGATGAGCACTTCATCAGGTGACTTTTCTTAGTAATCTTTACTCACAGTAATTAACTGAGTCAAACACAGTTTGCTGTTTGAAACTCTTCCAATTAACTGCTCTTCTAGTACTTCTCAAGTACTTTGAGAATGCTCTTCATAGTTTTCAAAAAATCCTATCATGGATTTATCTGAAATTAATGATCATGCACAAAGCATAAATCATATCAGGCTTGAATATATGGATAAGTAAACACTTTTACACCCATTGATGTTGAACCCTTTCAACATAAAATTCATGTACCTAGATTGGGACAAGCCTAGCATCTACTTACATCTATCCCTATAGATGCTAAGTAAATTGGATGCTACACCCAAGTCTTTCATGAAAGCTTTTGTGATAAGCATGTCATTGATCGAGTGCAATATTAGGACTACCTTCCCAATATGTTGTATGTCATCCACATACATAAGAAGTTAGTGGGTCTCCCACTTATCTTCTCGCACACACACAATTCATCCATATTTGATAAAGTCAAACATTTTGACTATCTCAAAAATGAAAGTACCAACTCCTCAATACTTGCTATAATCCATAAATGGATTTGCCCTCCCACTAGAGACAAACTCTCTAGATGATGTGCGACTATAACAAGCAAAAATTCAGATTGACATTCCTGTTAGCAACCTGTTGGGTCATACCCATAGGTGCTTCAACCATAGTCCATACTTAGTCGATGTATAAGGAGTTCATTTCGGATTCCATGATTTCAAGTCATCTGTCAGAGTCTCTACTTATGACTTTCTTCGGATAGATCAAAAAAAATATCATTCACAATGATGTATGGTGTACAGTCATTTACAATGACAAAACTCATATTTTGAGTGGTATGTTACACACTCAGATTGACCTTCTGTGAGAAGGTGTGTTTCATGGTTGTGCCTCATCAATGAGCATATCTGATCGAGGATCAACTTGTGGACACTCCACAGATTATGATCATATAGTTCATAGGTCTTAAACTTATTAAGTTCAATTATCCTCTCACTATCTCCTTCTTAAATTTTTTTTTTTCAAAAGGTGGCATACCTACTGACAAAATACCTTTTATCCAGGAGGGTGGTAGTAGTATCATATATTACTCTTAGGATAACCTATAAACTTATATAAATCTGATCTAGCATAAAACTTATGTACATCAACTCTTTTCACATAAGTTGGACAATTGCCTCTTTCCATATCTCAAATGGAGTGCTAGTAATAGATTTTGACGGTATCAAATTCAAAACATATACAGTAATTTCTAGAGCATACCCCTAGAATGAGATAAGAAGTTTTGTGAAGCATATTAGAGAATACACCATATCTCATATGAAGTGTCCATCTCTGAGTCGAGATATTATTAGCCTTTGAACATCCATATGTTCAAGACCTGATACCTTGCTTGCCTTTTTTCATATCAAGTAAATGAGATCTTGATCATTTTACCTATGAGATAAGATTTACAAGTTTTATACGATTCAAAATCATACAGATCAAAGAACTCTTCTTTGTATTACTTGTTTATCTTTGACACATAAAAATAGCTAAGTTGGTAATGCCAGAGTTATGTGACCATCACATACTCTTTTCTTGTTCTCATCAATATGAAAAATAAAATCATTGAGTGACAGAAATATAAGACCATTATCATAAATCCATAGCCATAAAATTTATCAAAAAGAGAGCAACTTTTACTCTCTACATTAATTTCAAAATCATGCTACAATAGCAAAGAAATTGAATTAATGTTTCTGATAAATTTAGGCATATAACAATAGTCTACTAGTTTCTAAACCTTACTAGTGGGCTCCTACAGCCTTAGCATGAATGGACTATGTTGGAAATTATGTCCTAAAATCAATCGTGTGATGATTGAGTTCATCTTTGTATATAAATTATTGATTATTAAACAATAGTTATTCTGATATTTTTCATCACAAAGTGACATCTTCTTTGAACTCTTGTACTGTGATGAAGTCCCTAGAACTATGCTAGTGTATGATAAAGAGAGGATTTATCATATAGTTCTTAAACAAGTTCGTGACCAAATGATACGTCATTACAAAATGATGATGTTTATCGAGTGAAGATCATTGTGTGCAATATGGATTGGTTGTCTTCTTAACCAAGGAGTGTGGTGACACTGGTATGGCATATAGGTGAGATATAAGGGTACATCATCACTGAACAAGTGACTCACCTGCTGAGTATTCTGCTATCAAGAGCTGCTCATGAAATACATGGGTATAAATATTCTTCAAACCTGAGATCACCATAGTAACTTACAAGCAACTCACTATGCTTTGGTGTCGAACTACCTAGATTTTTAATGCAATGATGGAAGGCTACTGGATACAGTTATGTACTTGCAAAGTCTGTGTGTGGATCAAGATGAGATTGACCCCTCCGGATTATTAAAGTTGATATATCACTGTATTTTAATTTAATAAAGCCTTGGCCAGGGTAATCCATAAGTTAGATTTGAAAGGTTGAAATACAATGTAGATGAAGTAATCTCAGTTGACAGTTAAGCTAAGACCATCCTAGAGCATCCAGGGTCAAAAAGATGAATTATGCTGTAATCATGAGTATGGATTCTAAAATATTCTTTTATGATAATTCGATCTATCTGGACGTCAGAAATCATTGCTAGATGGTATCTCGATTAGTGCAGGAATTGGTTCCTGTCCTACCGACTTAGTGTTTGAATCTATGGAGTCACGCACACAAGTCAGACAAAATAGGAAGGAATTGACCTATGTTTATATGTCCAATCTAGAAGTACTTCACTTGATTGAATATATAAGCTAACTTGATTGAGAATTGAGTTATGGGTCAAACAGAATTGAAGAGTTGACTATGTCTAGCTAGCACTACATATGATGTTTAGATTCAATCCTGGAGATAAATAATTTCTATCTATGATCCATAGAACATATAAAAAATTAGATTTAAGTACTAATTAATTTTAGATTAGATCTGAATTAATTAGACTTAAATAGATCCAAAATTCAAGTTAGACTTGGTACAAAAGTTCTAAAGAGTTTAGGATTGACAGTCTTTCAAAATTATTTCGAACCGACTTCAAATTGGACTCGAATCGGACCTGTTTTGGATGAGATATGAATATTCCTACTTGCACTGGGAATACCCACTCATGAAGCATGACCAAAAATTAGTTTGATACTTATTTTGGGTGTCCCAAGTGGGTGTGAGAGTGGGTGCAAAGTGGATGTCATAAGTGATGGCAATTATATGTCATGTAGGAGTCCTTCTTTCATGAGTATTGGATCAATTCAAATCAGATTTGAATAAAGAGTCCTCCTCTCATTAGATCATGAGAATCATCTATAAATAGAGAGGATTGCTATCTATGAATAAAAGAAAAGAATAGAATAGCAAACAAATAAAATTGAGAGAAGAGAAAAAGAGAGAGAGATAGGTGTGTGAAGAGAGAGATCCTTCATCTTCTACATCTCTCCCTTTGTTGCCGCCCCCTCTCCTTGGGCATGGATCCTTCTTGAGCATCCTACTTGCTGGTGTGAGGTATCACATCATCACATCTCATCCCTCAATTGATTGAGTTGTGAAGTCAATTGGATTGGAGTTCATCCTACTTTCCTACGATGTCTGACGTGCATGCAAAGTAGAGGATCTGCATATCCAAGCCTCCGCAAAGATTTATATCAGATAATTTAAAATTTGATCTGTGGTTCTACTATGATTCAGGTAAGAATTTAATTCTTAAATAAATAAAATATTATAAAAAATTTTTAGATGCAAGCTAGACATTCTGGAGGGAAACTGTTTCCTTCCCTTCAACTGGTATCAGAGCTGATCTAAAATATATGCACATAAAATAAAATTTTTTATGATTATTTATATGAAATATAATTGAAATTTTTTATGTGACATTAAATCTCATTTAAATCTATTTATATAAAATTTTTGATCTAATTTTGTTTGGATTAGAGGTGCCTAATCAATGGTTGATTGAAGTTATTATAAATCTGTTATAACATAATTCTACTATTACTGAATTTTTGATAAAAAATAATGTAAATTAAAAATATATTTTAAATTTATTTTAATAAAATTTTAATTTTATTATTTTTCTTATGAAGTGAAGATTATTTTAGATTTAAATTGGATCCATTTTGATGGATATTTAGATCTGAATCCTATCATAGTTCAGTATTACTGAAAATAGATTTTATCATAAATTAATTTTTATGTATTCATATTTACATCTAATTATTTTTTTATTTGATATCAAATTTGAAATTAGTATTTTATAATCGATATAAGATAAGTTTTAGATTTGATATAATGTATATGATACATCAAATCTAATTGGATTAGATGAAGAACATAATTGATGAGATCAAAGATATGTTCATGACATAAAATAGTTTTATCAATAATTACATATTGATGTAATTATATATAAAATTTGATTTCAAATCTTAGTAGCCTAGTACTCAGATTGATGAGATCACCTAATCGTTCGGTCATAAGAGATTGAAGAGATTAATCTCTTTTTTGCCTATTTGATGGGTTCTCTTATGATGTATAGGGGTGTCATTGTGATCCAGTTTCATGAAGAAAAAAAATGAACAGACTTTTATGTATTATTTTGATCATAAATATATTTAGATTAGATCTAAAGTAATTTATGATTCATTATAATAGGATAAAATTCAGATATAAAATTATTTTAGATCTGAATTACATGTTAAATATGATGTAATTGGTATTGATCTAAAAGTTGTTATGATACATGAGATGTATGAATGAAGCTTAGATCATACCTATGTATGTTTAATTGTTAAACATATTATAAAAATTTATTTTCATATGTTGAAACATATGGTATGCTTCACTTGAAACCCTTGTAGAATAGTTCTACAAACTGAAACACATATTTCATATACTTAATTTTAAATAATTTTGAATAATCTAGAATTGAGAATTAAAGATCATTAAGATACCACATAATATGATGAGCAAAGGATTAGCATGATGTTGGAAAATGTGTCCCAAAAAGCCAATCGTCAAGCTGTTGACGGTTGAGCAACCAAGTATTATAATTGATTTGTTAATAAATAAAATATATTTGGCATTTTCATCATAAGCTTTCATCTTCTAATGAACTCCGTTGTTATGATGAAGTCCTTAGGACTATTTAAGTTCGATAAAGAGAGGATTTATCGATTAGTCCTTAAAACTGTTCACGACCAAATGATAGGCTGTTAATAAGGACGACAGCTTCTATCGAGCATAGGTCGCTGTAGGCCATATGGGTTGGTTGTCCTCTTAACCAAGGAGTGTGGAGACACTGGTATGGCATACAGGTGAGATGTAAGGGTACATCATCATTGAACGTGACCAACTCCAGAGTATTCTACTGTCGAGAATATCTCTGATGGGATATAGGTATAAGTGTCCCTTAGACTTGAGATCACCTCAGTGACTTGCAAGCAACTCACTGTGCTTTGGTACTGGACTAACTGAATTTCTAATTCAGGGACGGAAGGCTTCTGGGCATAGTCAAGTACTTGCGAAGTCAGAGTGTGATCGAGATGGGATTGACCACTCCAAGAGTTGGAGAAGAATGAGTCGCTGTATTTCAATTTAGCAAAACTTGGCCAGGGTAATCCATTAGATGGATTTGATATTTTGAAATATAATGTGGACAACCTGATCAGAGTTGACAGTTGAACTCTGGGATGTCCTATGATCATTTTGGTCAAGGGGATGAATTATATGAAAACTATATCCACATGGGTTCTAAGGATGTTGTTCTACACATTCGACCTATCCGGTCGTCGGGTACCATTGCTAGATGGTCACTTCGATTGGTATAGAAATTTGTTCCTATGCTACCGGCTTAGGTTCGGACCTATGAGGTCACACACATTAGAGTTCATGATCCGATCGGATGGTTGATCAACGATTAAGAATCGTTCTAGGGTTAAATGATCAATACGATTGACATTTAACCCAGTGCAAGTGTTGTAGGAGGATCGATTAGTAATTCGATTGCTAATTGGCTTAATTTGATTAAGCCAATGGGCTGAGATTAAGTCTAATTAAATATAATTTAATTAGATTTAGTTTGGGCTTGATTGGATCAAGTCCAATTGGTTTATTGGATAAGCCAAGTGCAAGGAAAAACTAGTCCTAGTTCAACTAGGACTTGGGTCAATCTAATTTCTAATTTGATTAGAAAATTAAATCAGATTTAAATATAATTTAATCTGATTAAATTAGGTTCTTAATTGGGTTAAGACCTATTTTAATTGGGTTGATCTAATTTTGATTTGATTTGGTTTGGGAAACCAAATTAAAACAAGTTATGAGACAGAATCCTAGTAGGACTAGGATTCCACCTTGCGCCACATAAGCCTTCTCCACGCCCTCTCTCTTATTCAACGCCAATCTCCACTTATTTTGTGTGACAAAAGCCCTCTCCCAGATCTCTCCCACGTTCACAAAAGGTCTCCTCTCTTCTTTCTTACATGGAAGGTGATTTGGATCAAATCTAAAAGGAATAAGTTTGGATTTCGAATTCTATGAGATAGAGTTTTAGAAATCCAAAACTCTTTCAATTTTGCACCGAATTTATCCAAATTTTTTTTGTAATTTTCGTGGCTTTTAGGGTTTATATTGTACACCCTTTTCTGGTGATCCATGCACGAAAATATGGAGGAGGTGCTCAAGAGTTGGGCGTCCCTTTACTTGCCATGTTTGGATAAGCCTTGACTAGGTGTTTGACCTAGACAAGGACTCTATCATATCCCTCTATATAAGATGAGTTTATTCGTGAAATTTTAAGGGGAGATAGATATTTGAGAGGCCTTTCTTCCATCCAAAAATCAGAGAGAAATACCTTTGGGTCGTGGAGATATAAAAGACGCAAGTTTGGGTGTCTAGAGAAAAAAACGTGAAGAAGAAGAGGGTCTTCTTCTAGGGTTTTTATTTTCATATCTTTCCTCCTTCCATCTTGAGTTTCCTGAGAGCGTCTCAGATCTGAAACTCCTCCTTCTACTTTCCATCTTTGGAAGAGTCCAAATCAAGAAGAAGGAGGCACCTGATCAACCATCAAAGAAGGATCAGCGCAGTACTAGCATACTGTGCTGATTTCCTGAAGCAGGACTTCTGATGGAGATTCGTGGGCTCGTGTGGACGACTCCTAGAGGCCGGACGCGTGTGCGGCTTGCAACATCATTCTTAAGCCCGGATCAGCGAGGTTAGAGCGTCTAACTTGCAAGGTAATAGATCTGATCTATTATTTAATACATACATTAGATGTAGCTAGTATAGAAACATATTGATATGATCAACATGTAATTCATACTATATTTATATATATTTTAATTTTTGATTTAATGCTATGTATTAATCATGTAATAGGATCTTAGATCTAGGGATTTTCTGATCTTAGAAAATAAATTTTGATTTATTTTAGTCTTCCGCTGTATGATCTTGAAAAAGTTTCAAGATCTAACCCTGAAACCCTAGATCTGGTTCCTACAATCAGGTATCAGAGCCTAGGTTCTTTATTACATGATTATTTATACATGCTTAGATTATTTTTAGATTAGATCTAATTTATAATCTGATTATTAAATCTGAAATTAAAATTTTAGATCAATCACAAACTGCAAGGTTGTCCTGCTGTAAGGTTTACCCCTTACAGTGCAAAGGTTGTCCTAGTTTGTGTAGATCTATCTTTAATCATAAATTTGTTAGATATGATCTAGATTAAATTTATGATTTATTAGATTTAAAAGATGTTTAAATCTGAAATAAAATCTCTTTGTTAATAATTTTTATGCAAAGAAATTATTTAAAGTTGAAATTGTTTCAATTACATGAACCTGTTTAGATTAGATCTAAAATAGTTTCATGTTTATTTCACTTGCATCTTGATTCGGAATCAAACATGCAATATGGTTAATAGAATCATATTGTAAAATTATTTTACAAATATGAAAATGATTTTTTGAAAAGCCAAACCCAACCCTCAGCCCAAAACTTAATTAAGAATTAAGAAGTTGTTTGATTAGGTTCTAGGATTGTGAATTGAAGAACCTAAGACACAAATCATAACACATTGGGTTAATGGGTTAGTGGAAACTAGGTCCATTAATTGGGTTAGACCTATGGTTAGATTAAAGATGGACTTAATTAGAGAATTGACTAAATCTAATCAATTGTTGTCTTAGATTAGGTCAAGGATTCTCTAGATCAATTACAATAGTTGTAGTTGGTCAAGTCCATGTCTTTAACGAGAACCAAATGGACTTGATTCTTGGCTAAGCGGTCTAGCACGAACTGTTAGGTTGATCTAATCGAAACTAATTAAACCAGTTGGTGTCTAAGGTAAACCAGACCGGTGGTTTTTAATTGGGAGCCCGCTTACCTGGCCATTCATGATGGTGTCTAAGGCAAGCTTTGGCAGACCCTCCCACTGATCGAACTTACCTGGCCTCTTGGTGAAATTATGTTTTGATCGGATCACTTGACTATTCGAGCTGACCCATGTCAGCTAGGTAAATCAGTGTGACTGATTTAGTGCTCCTAGACCAGCCCTGGTCTCCCTTAAGCTGACTTGGTGAAGCCAGTGGGAGGATCATGATAAGCTGGTTCATCTGACCTCATCCTCTATATTATTTAAATCCTCTAAAATTATTAGGTCCTTAAAATGATAAAGTTATGGAGATAACTGAGTCATAGCCTCCCATTAAGGTGTTTGATAATGAGTCCATGAACTCAATAATCATTGCAGACCCAAAGGCCTGGTGCTTGTTGACTAATGGAATTATCACTCATCATATGATGACTTGGAAGTGTCTCTCTAATGGTGGTTAGGTGAGCCAACCAAAGTTGGGCTTAATCATTCGTTGGTTGGATACACCAAGTATGATCATGTTAATGGTTGGACCTAACCGGATCCTTACAGTGGAGGCCAAAGCCTACTGATTAGGTTTCTGGGGCAAAATTAAAATTACTAGAAATTATTTAGAGAAACAATTGGTTATGAACCTACCCTTAGATGTACATGGGTTGGCCAACCAAAGTTGGGCTTGTGTGCAGTCTAAGTGGATTCTAGTACCCGCTAAGGAATTAGGGTAATTCCTCGAATTGAAGGTAGAGGCTACCAATTCGAATAAAATAGTGGGAGAAACCTTTTGATTAAAGTCCAAATCTTTAGGTTTAATGAATCAATTACTAATTAGGTTATGGTTCTCCTTTGTGCAAATATGGCCACTTCCCTATCACTCCGATCATTGTTGGACAATGATAAGTTGGTGGGATCCAACTTCGATAGCTGGTATCGAAAGTTGAAGATAGTCCTGGAGCATGAACGGATCCTATATGTGATATTAGATCCTGCACCTGAGGAGCCAGCTGTCAATGCATGTGGAACAGTCAGAGACACTTACCAGAAGTGGCTCAGTGACCGGACCACGATGTGCTGTATCATGCTGGCTGCTATCATGAGTGACGAGTTCAGTCGCAGATTCGAGATGGCTCAGCCAAAGGACATGCTTCAAGTGTTGGAGGATACCTTTGGCACACCCGATGATGTAGAGAGGCACAAGACTAGTTGTGCCATCTTCAATGCCAAAATACGGGATGGAGTCTCTATCACTGATCATGTATTGTACATGATCGAGCTGATGGAACGATTGAGCAAGCTCGGCTTTCCCTTACATGAGCAGCTTGGGAAAGATGCAATACTGAACTCGCTGCCCAAGTCTTATCTCCCATTCCTCACTCATTATAGAATGACAAAGCCTGAAGTAAACTACCATGGGTTAATGGGGTTGCTTCAGAACTTTGAGAAGGATCACCAACTCCTCAAGGAGTCGGTGAACTCAGTGAACTCAGTGGGAGGTTCATCTTCTGGTTCTCGACCTTTGAGAAAGGAAAGAAGAACAAGAAGAAGAAAGTGAAGAAGGTGCAAGTTCAGACTGGGACATCAGTGCAGAGCCAGACCAAAAAGATCAAGCCTGATAAGAGTCTATTCTACTGGCAAGCACCCTAGATTAGATAGTGTGTCAAATATCTACTTATGGCATTGGAGGCTAGGTCATATAAATAAGAATAGAATAAACAGGTTGACTCAAGAGGGAATCCTCAAAGTCAGTGATTGTGAATCACTTCCAACCTGTGAGTTCTGTCTTCTTGGTAAAATGACCAAGTCACCTTTTACTGAAAAAGGTGAGAGAGCTACTGAGCTCTTGGGCCTAGTACATACTGATGTATGCGGGCCCATGAGCACCAGTGCTAGAGGTGGATATTTCTACTTCATAGCTTTCACGGATGACCTATCCCAATATGGATATGTCTATCTGATGAAACATAAGTCGGATTCATTTGAAATGTTCAAACGATTCCGAAGTGAAGTAGAAAAACAAACTGGAAAGAGTATTAAAACTCTTCGATCTGATCGAGGAGGAGAATACCTTTCTAGTGAATTTCTCACATATCTAGGAGAGAATGGGATTCTCTCCCAATGGACTCCTCCAGGAACACCACAGCATAATGGTGTGTCTGAAAGGAGGAATCGGACTCTGTTAGACATGGTCCGATCCATGATGGGTGTTGCTAGCTTGCCGATATCCTTCTGGGGATATGCACTCGAATCGGCTTGTTATCTGTTAAATAGGATTTCAAGTAAGTCTGTAATTAAGACTCCATATGAGATATGGATGGGATATAAGCCAGCACTTTCACACCTTAGGGTCTGGGGGTGCCCGGCCTATGTCAAACGATTAGTCACAGACAAACTTGGACCTAGGTCTGACAAATGCTCATTCATAGGGTACCCCAAAGAGACAAAAAGATATTTTTTCTACCATGCTGATGAACAAAAGGTGTTCGTCAGCCTTAAGGCAATCTTTTTAGAAAAGGAGTTCCTTGGTGAAGGAACCGTTGCCTCTAAGGTTGAACTTGATGAAGTTCAACAGGTAGAAGGACCGACACCAATAGCTGAACCTGAGTCGGATATGATTAGATCAGATCCGGAGCCCAATATACCTGCACCATTAAGGTGATCCGATAGAGTACCGCGTCAGCCGGATAGATACTACGGTTTCTTGGTCCGGGATGGTGATCCCATCGAACTTGATGAGAATAATGAGGATCCGATCACCTATATGGATGCTATGCAGAGACCTGATTCCGAGAAATGGCTTGAAGCTATGAAATCCGAAATGGAGTCCATGAAGGTCAACGATGTATGGACATTGGTTGACCCACCTGAAGGGGTTAAACCCATTGGGTGTAAATGGGTCTTCAAAAGGAAGAGGGGCGCAGACGGAAAGGTGGAGACCTATAAAGCCTGTCTGGTTGCCAAGGGGTATCGTCAACGTTATGGTATTGACTATGACGAGATATTTTCCCTTATGGCAATGCTCAAATCTATTCGGATAATGCTTGCAATAGCTGTCCATCTGGATTATGAGATCTGACAGATGGATGTAAAGACAGCTTTCCTGAATGGAGAGCTGACTGAAGAGGTGTATATGATACAACCTGAAGGGTTTACATCCACAGATGAGTCCAAGGTGTGCAAGCTTCAGAGATCCATTTATGGACTGAAGCAAGCTTCTCGGAGTTGGAACATGCATTTTGATAAGGTGATCAAAACGTATGGCTTCATTAAGAATGGAGAAGATCCATGCATCTATAAATGGGCAAATGGTCCAGTTGTGGTATTCCTTGTCTTGTACATGGATGACATTCTCTTAATCGGGAATGACATCCCGCACTACAGGGAATAAAAGTTTGGTTGTCATCACAGTTCTCCATGAAGGACTTGGGTGAAGCATCCTACATCCTAGGGATGAAGATCTATAGGGATAGATCTAAAAGGATGCTTGGGTTATCCCAGTCCATGTACATAGACACTGTGCTGAAGAGGTTCAGCACGAAGAATTCTAAGAAGGGCTATCTACGATAGGCCAAGGAATTTCTCTCTCTAAGAAGGATTGTCCGACAACTCCTGAAGAGAGAGAGCGTATGAGTAGAGTCCCATATGCTTCAGCCGTGGGATCTATCATGTACGCCATGACATGTACAAGACCAGATGTGGCATACTCACTAGGAGTAGTGAGTAGATACCAATCTGATCCTGGAGAAAACCACTGGAAAGTGGCTAAAGCCATCCTTAAGTATTTGAGAAATACTAAGGACCAATGGTTGGTTTATGGCGAGTCAGATCTGAAACTTGTGGGGTTCACAGACTCCAGCTTCCAATCTGACCATGATGACAGCAGGAGTGTGTCGGTTATATCTTCACTCTGAATGATGGAGCCATCTGCTGGAAGAGTTCCAAGCAGCATACTGTGGCGGACTCTGTTTGTGAAGCGGAGTACATCGCAGCATCGGATGCCGCGAAGGAAGCTGTGTGGCTGAGAAATTCATCAACGAGCTCA